>NW_026068184.1:551340-615612 GCF_014885135.2 Alexandromys fortis
AAAGATGGTTGTGAGCCACCATGTGGTTGCCGGGAATTGAACTTAGGACCTTTGGAAGAGCAGGCAATGCTCTTAACCACTGAGCCATCTCTCCAGCCCTATAATTTTATATATTTATTTTATTTTATTATTATTATTTTGTTTTGTTTTCGAGATAGGGTTTCTCTGTAACTTTGGAGTCTGTCCTGGAACTAGCTCTTGTAGACCAGGCTGGCCTTGGACTCACAGAGATCCACCTGCCTCTGCCTCCTGAGTGCTGGTATTAAAGGTGTGCACAACCACTGCCCAGTGATTTTTGTTTTTAAAGAAAGTGTCTTACTATATAGCCCAAGATGGCCTTGGACCCACTACCCTGCCTCAGCTTCTAGTACTGGGTTACAGGTGTGTGGTTCCCCATGCTGAGCTAATCACTATAGTTCAGGGACTATGCTAAGAGGGGTGTGTGTGTGTGTGTGTGTGTGTGTGTGTGTGCATGTAGGAACTTCTTCCTCGGTCGATCTCCACCTTACTTTTGTTTGAGATGGGATCTTCATGCAACACAGAGCTTGCTGAGTGGGCCAGACATCTCACCAGGAAGTCTTAAGGACCCCGGGTTCCACCTCCTCGGGGTAATGATTACAGACATGCACTGTTGTCCCAGCTTCTTCATGTGTGTGCTGGGGACCCCTGTAATCCCAGCATTGTGGAAGATAAAGGCAGGAAGGTCACTAGGACTTGCTGGCTGCGAGCTTAGCTCCAAAGTCAATGAGAGACCCTGCCTCAAAAGAATAAGACAGAGAGTGAGGAGTGATGGAGCAGTACACACAAGCAGATGGCCAACATCCCTCTGTGGCCTCTGCTTGTGTGTACACGCATAAGCACACAGATACACGCCAAAAAGAAACAAAGGAAAACTGGCTGGAGGCATCCTTAAAGGGTCCACCTCCGGGACAACATAAAATAGGTGTGGTGGTATACACCTGTCATCCCAGGACTGGGGAGGAAGAGGCAGGAGAATTTTACAAATTAGAGTTCAGCCTAGTCTATCTATTCTGTATAGTGGATTCTAAGCCAGCCAGAGCTAAAAAGTGAGAAGTTGCTTCAAAAAATAAAAAAACACCAACACCCAAAGAGATTCATAGGAAACTGCTTATCCATGAGAGAAGCAATTGTTTTGTAGTATACCGGCAGGAGAAAGGGGGCATGCCGATGTAGGGACTCCCCCATTCAAGCCTCCGGGCTCTGCTGGTTGAAATGAATGAAGCAGCAACACAGTGCATCCTGGGAAGGCAGCTGCCAAGCCAGCCCAAAGGGCTTCCCCTCCAGCCCTGTCTCCACTCTAATGCACTGGATAAATGCCTGGCTATACCCAAGGGAGCCTTAATGGACTCCTCAGCCTGGCCGCAGCTGAACTAATGGATTCCTAATGGAGGAGACAAAGTCGTTACCAAATGGAGCAGGGGGGTGGAAGGCAGAAAGAAAGATCTATCGGTTCTCTAGGGAACTAGCCACATTCAACCCACTCTTGGGTTTGGGTCGGGGGCAGGGTCTCAAGTTCACTAGGGAGCAGAGAATGACCTTGGGCTTCTGATCCTTCTGTCTCTACCACCCTAGTGCTGGGATGACAAGGGTGCCCCAGTATGTCTGGCCCCAACTCTTGGCTCCTAAATCACCAACTATTTCGTATTCCGGACATGGGCATGTCTACTGAGGCCTGAGCCCATCCGTCTGACTGGGTACCTCATTGCCTGGCTTTTGCTCGTTTCATTGAGAGAGGTTTCTTAGTTACTTGTCTTCTTGCTTTGACAAAACAGCTGACAAAAGCCACGGAAGAGAAGGAGTGAGGAAGGGAGGGAGGAAAGAGGGAGGAGGGAGGGAGGGAGGGAGGGAGGGAGGGATGGTTTGGGCTCATGACAAAGACAAACCAGCCACCACAGAGGCAAGACAGTCCATCTTGGCGGGGAAGGCATGAATGCAAGACTGTGAGGCTGCTGGTCACACAGCCCACGGGCGGGGGGCGGGGGGGGGCGGTGTTTCAGATTCATCCTATAATGTGGGTTGATGGGTGTGCCAGCAACATCAGCTTTGAGCTGTAATTCCACATGTGATACACTCACCAGTCCTGACTGATGGCTCCAAAGTATGGTGGAGGAGGTAGTGTGAGGGAGAAAACAGCCAGAGGCATCTGGAAGAGTCCAGACTGAACATGGCCATGAGAGAAAGAGAGAGAGTAGAGGGGAAAGCAGGAGAGGAGAGCTGGGGGAGGGGCAAGCAGACCAAGAGAGATCCAGGAGCAGAGCCAGACAGGGACCAAGAGGCCAAGAGACTACATAGCCAAAGTGGCTGAGTTTATATCGGAAAGAGAAGCCCAGCCTGGGGGAGGGAGAGGTTTAGGATGGGGGGAGGGCGTGGGAAGTGCTGGGAAGGAGATACAGGTACTGAGGGACACTTGTCCCAGGTTTCTTTGAGAACTAATACTGATTATGACCCAAAGTAGCCATCAACTGTTCATAGGTCCTCAGTTATGGGTCGGAGGTTTTGGACCTCTTCCAACTTCGTGATAAAATGGTCCTCCCAGGGTGCCGCCAACCGCAAGGTGACGTGAGCTCCTGTGTGCCTTGGTTCCGCCATTATCTAGAAGATGCTGTTTTCAATCCAGACCTTCCCGTCTCTGGCTCTTAGAATCTTTCTGCTTCCTCTCCCACAATGGTCTCTGATCTTTGTGGCAGGGTTATGCTATAGAGGGTGTAATGGATTATTTAAAATTGGTGTGGATCCCCGAGTAGGTTGCTGTGGGATCCCCAGCGGCAGTGGAAGGCAGTGGGCAGGGAGTCCCGAGAGCAGCCAGTCCTAGGGACGGTGCACGAGACCATGTGGCAGGTCTCTGAAGGTGGCTGGTCCCCACTGTCAAGCCATGTTGTGGGCAGGTGAGAGACAGACGGATAGGCACACCATGCAGAGTGAGGCTGGATATTTATTAAGTGGTTATAGAAGGGAAGGGAGAAGAGGAGAAGAACAGGGAGGGAGGGAGGGGAAGAGAGAGGGAGGGAGGGAGAGAGAGAGAGAGAGAGAGAGAGAGAGAGAGAGGAGAGAAGGGAGAGACCGAAGCTGCCTCTCCGAGAGGAAGACAGAAAAGAGAGAGAACTCAGGCTGGAAGCTGAAGATCAGCCTGTCTCAGCAGACAGGGGAGGGAGTGGGCGTGGCTTGTCTCTTAAAGGAATAGGACAGACCATTACATTCCCATCTTTTTTTTTTTTATAATATAAAGGTGGGAGGTTAGGCACCACAGGTTAAAGGAATTGGGGCAGCGGATTCTCAAGACTTCTTCCTGCTTATTTGTGGGCGTCGTCTTTGGGGGGAACCTGAGAAAGCTGGGTACTGGCCACATCCTGGCATAGCTGGTCTCTTTGCTTCTGTTCATTGTTTGTGGTATGGAAATGTCTGGTGTCTCTTACACCTGTTTAAGGTATTGGCAGAACAGAGGACAAAGTTATAATTAAGGAAAAAATATTTAGGACCACGAAATTGAGGGGAATGTATCTGACCTGTTTAAGGTGGATCCTTCGATTCAGCTCCCTGGATTCTTTGGGTTTGTGAAAACAGAAGTTTTAGACATATACATTGTATAACAGTAGCATATTTATGTCAGAATGACTGTGACATATTTTTGTACAATGAAAAGTATTTTTAAGACTATGAAAGGCAGCATGAGAGAGAAATTTGATAACTCGTATTTGTCCTCACACCTTTATAACTTGCAGGTCTTTTTGTATTTTACTGAAATTTGTTTGGTGAGGTTGTCCTTTTAAAGAGACAAAACCTCTCAGCTGTCAAACTGCATTAGAGATCTTTGAGAAAGATAAAATTTTACTTGAGTTACTGATTAAAAAATGACAGAGAACTTACTTGGTTGGCACCCAGAGCTATTCTTCAGGGTCTTCCATGGTCGTGGAAGGTCTTATTTGACTTTTGCTGTTTAGCGCAGGGCATGCCAGGCTCCAGAAGATCCTGTGGGCTAAGAAACCTGTAGAAAGACAAGCCTATCGATTCCAGTGATTCTGTCCACGTCTGGAGATCTTCAGTTTATATGAAAGGCAGTTTTTCCCAGTGGTCAGCACTTGGCAGTTGAAGTGAATTGCCGATGGACGTTGCTCTGTGCCCATCTGTCTTCTTTGGAGGAAGTAGAGTGCTGCTGCTAGAAGCCAACCCGTCTCTTTTTGTTATGAAGTTTTTTTAATATTTAAACATTTAAATGCCATACTCCCCAGATCTCTGAGAAGTTGAAGGCTGGGTATGAGCTTGACTGTACTGGCTCTTAACAGGTAAGATTTACACTCGTAAAAAGAGAAAGGAGAAGAAACTGCTTGCAATAGAAGGTTAACAGCAGAACTGACAATCATAGAGAACATCTTAATACATTTTAAATGAGAGTTGGATTAAACATAAGGTATTTTTGTGAGAGACTTAAAAGTACATACCAGTTTGAAATGAGATGTTGTTTTTGTACTTTGAAATGAGCTGTGATAAGCAACAAGCATAGGTGCATTTAAGTTACTTGTATAAACACACAGAGAGTGGACAGGAATTGGGGAAAGTGGGTGCTATTGGTGGGCCCTACCAAAGGCATACCACTGCACAAAACACACATGCAACAGAGTCAGCAAGAGGAATTTAGTGACAGGAAAAAAAAAAAAAAACAGAAGTAAACCGGGGGACAAGGCAGGGTATACTTCAGTAAAGATGGGAGAGAGGGAGAGGGAGAGGGAGGGGGAGGGGGAGAGGGAGAGGGACCAAAGCTGCCTCTCTGAGAGGGAGCCAGAAAAGAGAATTCAGGCTGGAAGCTGAAGATCAGCCTGTCTCAGCAGGGGGGGGGCGTGGCTTGTCTCTTAAAGGGACAGAACAGACCATTACAGAGGGTGCATTTGTGACCCGTCACTTCGCTGGTGTTTATTCTCTGCACTCTGACCAGCCGTGAATTTCTGCATTCACCACCTCCACTGCTGGTGGGTTCTGGAATTAAGCTCAGGTCCTCTGGAAGAGCAGGACATGCTCTTAACTGATGAGCCACATCTCTGGGCCCTCTGATTTGTTTTCCAGTTATTCAAGTTTTCAAGGTGGTCATATTGTTCTGGATGGCTTCAGATTCCCTACGTAGCTGAGGATGACTTTGAACTTTTTGCCACTTAAGTTTGTTTTGATTATGTATATGATTGTTCTGCTTGTGTGTTCTATGCACGTTCACCACATGCATGCCTGGTGCCAGCAGAGGTCATCAGATCTGGAACTGGAGTTACAGATGATTGGGAGCCACCATGCGGGGACTGAGAAGGTCCTCTGCAAGAGCTGTTTGATTGAAAGTGAGACCCCAGGCCTCTAATATCCCTATATCCAAAGAGTCTGGAATGAATGATTGGAAGTGTCACTCCAGGCCCTGGCCTGGGAGTTGTGTTGGTCCAGATTCCAACTCCCAGCCTACCAAGTGCTGACCCCTCCCCAGGAGGGTCAGGACCACTCCCACAGACTATTTAGGAACATGTGGTCTCCAGGGTTTGTGCGGGCTCCCCATGCCATGCTGTCTTGTTACCTGAGAGCTGCATTTATTAAACATGGGCATTTTAATTTGGTTTAAATCTGGTTTAATTGGAGTTTTTTTGCATTGGTGGAGTGAGTGGCTTTTCTTAAGATTAAACCAAACAAGAGAAAGTGCTCATAATTGCTAAGCCACCTCTCCAGTCCCCATGACCTTGAACTCTTGATCCTCCTGCACCTACCTCCCTAGGTGCACCAGTCACCACATCCATTGTATCCGATTTGGGAGACAGAATGGGGCTTCCTGCATGCAAGCACTGTGCCAGTAAAGCCAATCCTCAGGCATAAGTTTTGGTTTGATTTGGGTTTGGGTTTTTGACACTGGGTCTAGTGTGGTCCAGACTGGCTTTGAATTGTTAGTATAGCCTTAAACCGTTGATCCTTCATCCTCCACCTCCCATAACTTGCTTGTTCACACACATTTATTACTTTTCCTTTCTTGTCTTTTGCTCCTAATCCTGATTTCTTCTGAATCAATTCCAGAACATAGTATATGTAAATTCTTATCTCAATACCTGTTTCCCTGAAACTCAGATATGTCAGATAAGAACTGGGATCTTGACCAGTAAGTACTCCCTTAAAGACCAGTGAGAATGGCCATTCTTCACTGCTAGTAAAGGACCCTATGATGTAGGAGGGTCTTCATCTATCTGTTGTTTCATTGGCTGATTAATAAAGAAAACTGCTTGGCCTGATAGGTCAGAACACAGGTAGGCGGAGAAGACAGAGCAGAATGCTGGGAGGAAGAAGGCAACGAGACACACACCATAGCTCTCCAAGATGGACGCAGGTGAAGATCCTTTCCGGTAAGCCACCACCTCATGGTGCTACACTCATTAATAGAAATGGGTTAATCAAGATGTGAGAGTTAGCCAGTTAGAGGCTAGAGCTAGTGGGTCAAGCAGTGTTTAAAAGAATACAATTTGTATGCTGTTATTTCAGGTGTAAAGCTAACCATGCGGGAGCCAGTCAGGATGAAAAGCAGCCCGCAGCTCCTCCTCACTACAAACCCTGAACAAAACACAAGTGAATGGAAAGCTGTCCCGTGTTCCTGATCCAAGGAACTGAGAGTATTTTTTAAGTGTTCACATTTTGTTTGCTGCTGGTTCATTTTTATTGCTGTTTTCATTGTTGTGTTCACATAATTCCAGGTGGGCATGGTGGCCTGCCTAGGATTCCAGGCATAGAAAGTGAATACAGGGGATCCCCAGAGCAAGCCCTATTGGTAAGCTCTAGGTTTGATTGAGAGACCCTATGTGTGTTGTATGCATCTATGTGTGCAGGTATTTGTGCCCATGTGTGCACATCTGGAGGAGAAAATTTTATCTTCCTGTTTCATTCTCTAAATCATCATCATTATCATCTTGAGACAGGGTCTTATTTTGTAGTCCTGGAAGGCCTGGAACTCATTATATAAACCAGATTGGTCTCAAATTCAAAGAGATCTGCCTGTCTCTGTCTTCTGGGTGCCAGCATTAAAGGTGTATGATACTATTCCTTGACAGTCAAATCTTTTTAAAATTATATTTATTCTCTCTCTCTCTCTCTCTCTCTCTCTCTCTCTCTCTCTCTCTCTCTCTCTCTGTGTATGTGTGTACCTGTGCATGTACCATGATGCACACACAGAGGTCAGAGGGCAACTTTCAACAGTTGGTTCCCTTTTTCCATCACATGGGTCCCAGGGATTGAACTCAGGTCATCAGTCTTGGTGGTAAGTGTCTTTACTCACTGAACCATCTTTCCAGTCCTAGTAAAATCAAATCTTTATTTTAAAAACCTTCAATAAAAACCATGTCCTCCTTCCACCAGGACTATGAACACTATACATGAATTCACCAGGTTCCGTGAAGACAAAGGTGCCAAGAGCTGTGTTCAAGGGTCTTTTGGCTAAAAGTCCAGTAGAGTCACAGATGCTTCTGAGCTTTCAATAGAGAAATGTATCTCTGCACCCACTTGGCCTGTGGTTGGACACAGACTTTCTGACCTCGTTTTGTAGTGAATCTGTAGGAAAGAGATAAGAGGTGATTGTCAACGTCCCTGGCTTTGACGGAAGAGGAGGGTGAGTTAGTATAACTAAGCAGTCTCCCCATTCAACACAACTGTGACACTTCGTTCCTGTCTCATCTTCTGCTGATCCTGCTTCTCTTTCAATTTCCCATGCAATCTACATGCTCTCAGACCTGCAGACCCCAGGAATCATGTTTCATAAAATCTAGTTGCCAGGCAGTAATCTATATTGTGACCCTAGCTTTCCTTTAAACATAACAACTTTATTGAGACATAGTTCACACACTCTATGAAGCACACATTTGGTATGATTAGGGATGATGATAATATAGCTTAGCTGTAGCACTCCTGCCTGGAATCCCCCAGTGAGGGGCTGGGGTGTGGCTCAGTGGTAGAGCCCCTGCCTAGAATCCCCCAGTGAGGGGCTGGGGTGTGGCTCAGTGGTAGAGCACCTGCCTAGAATCCCCCAATGAGGGGCTGGGGTGTGGCTCAGTGGTAGAGCACCTGCCTAGAATCCCCCAGTGAGGGGCTTTGATGGAGGGTGGCTCAGTGGTAGTATGTTTGCCTACCATATAGAAAGCCCTAACTCAATTCCCAGTAAGGTAAATAAATAAACTTAAAACTTGAGTACTTGTTGGTTAATAGACTGCAGCATATTCCTAGACTAGAGAACTACAGCCCAAACAGTTTTAATCTTTCGTGTGTGTGTGTGTGTGTGTGTGTGTGTGTGTGTAGAAGTATGATGCAGAGCTTCATAATATGAAATAAATGCTCTACCACTGAGTTACACTATAGCTCGGCCTGATAACTTTTAGAGGGCGTAAAGGAACCCCATATGAGCACACCACTTCATTCCTTTTTTATATGTACTTTTAAATGAAATGTTATTTATTTGTTGTGGAGGGGGGAACACATTTACTACAGTGCATATATGGATGTCAGAGGACTGTTTGCAGGGAGTTGGCTTTCTCTCTCCATCACAGAGAGCTAGGAGAGCAAGCTCAAATGACTAAGTTTGGTTGCCACCAATTCATAATTTCTTTCTTTCTTTCCTTTCTTTCTTTCTTTCTTTCTTTCTTTCTTTCTTTCTTTCTTTTTTTTAAAGAAGGTCTTACTATGTAGCCCCAAAAGGCTTCAAATTCACGATCCTTCCACCCCAGCCTCCTGGGCGCTGGGATTAAAAATTACACCACCGTGTTCTCCTTGTACTTTTTTTTTTTTTTTTTTCCGAGACAGGGTTTCTCTGTGGCTTTGGAGCCTGTCCTGGAACTAGCTCTGTAGACCAGGCTGGTCTCGAACTCACAGAGATCCGCCTGCCTCTGCCTCCCGATCTCCTTGTACTTTTATGCCCCACTCTCAACTCATGGCCTGCTCTATGGTCTGGAAGTCAGGATCTAACTCTCTCAGAGGCACATGTGTTTCTGCAGAGAGAGGGCTCTAACCTATCTTGGTGGTTCGTTTTTATTTTAAACTTAAAATCTAAACTCATCTAGGAAGGAGTCTCAATGGAATATTATCTAGATTAAGTTGGCCCGTGGACATGTCTGGGTTGGGGCTATCTTGAGTATATCCATTGAAGTGGGAAGACTTGCCCACCATGGGAGGCACCATTCTTTAGACAGAGGACTCTGAACTGCGTAAGAGAGGGAAATCAAGCTGAGCTCTGTCGTGCAAACATCAGTTCACTGTTCTCTGCTCTTGACTGTGAATATAATGATGACTAGCTGACTCGCTGCTGCAAGATTTCGCTACCTTGTCTTTCCAGCAGTGATGCACTGTTTCTTAGCCTGAGCTGTCAATCTGAAAAACCTCAACTAAAGAATTATCTCAATAAGATCGGTCTATGGCCACATCTGTAAACAATTGTCTTCATTAATGACTGATGTGGGAGAACTCAGCCAACTATAGGTGGTGTCATTCCCTAGGCAGCAGCTTCGTTAGGCAGGTGGGCCTGAGCTCTTAGAAAGCTACCAGAGACCATGACCACGGAGCAAACCCATCAAACAGTGTTCTTTCATATTCTGCCCCAAGATCTGACTTCCCTCCATGATGGGGTGTGATTTGAAATAAACCCTCTCCTCCCCAAGTTGCTTTTTTGTTGTTGTTGTTGAGACAGTATTTCTCTGTAGCTTTGGAGCCTGTCCTGGAACTAGCCCTTGTGGACCAGGCTGGCCTTGAACTCACAGAGATTTCCCCCTGCCTCTGCCAAAGGCGTGCACTGCCAAAGGCATGCACCACCACCGCCGGGTCCCAAGTTACTTTTGGCCACAGAAAGCCAGCTAGAACAGACTGTTACCTGGAATTTCTCCCTTAAGTTGCTTTCATCCAGGTATTTTATCCCAGACACAAGAAACAAAACAGAGATACTTGTGTCCCAGGTCTCCAGCCTGGTGTCCAGTCTGTCACTGTGGATGTTCACCCAGTCCCTGCCCACTGATGTGGCTGACGCAGCAGCACCTAACACTCACTCACATCACGACCTTTTGGAGACAGCTGTCTTTGACGAGCTCATAAGAGTACACCCAGTTCCACGGGAGCATCTTGTTGCTGAAATCGAGGCAGCAGGGCGCGACTGAGCCACTCCCACCTAAGGACACACACAAGGAGAGGTGACCTCGAGGCTGTCCTTTGCAGGAGGAGCTTCCAGAGACGGAAGGGGGAGGGGTACCAGCTACGTACCACTGGCTGCTCCAAGGTGGACACTGAGGAAGAAGGCGAGGAGAACAATGGAACTCAAAGAGAAGGTCTTCATGGTCCATTGACCTGGGCTCTTCATAGACGTCTCCTGAGTTCCTCTTGTCTTGTCTTGTATGAGGCTGTGTGGTACCTGAAGAACATTCCAGGGAATGTTATGGTTGGAAACAGAGAGAAAGGGAGGATAGAAGAGGCATTGGATCCCCAGGACTTAGAATTACAGATGGTTGTAAGCCACCAACGTGGCTCCTGAAACACAAATTCGGATCCTCTGAGAGAGTATATGCTCTTAACTGTTGACCCATCTTTCTAACCCCTCACCTTAGTTTTCCCTTTTGTTTTTTGGTTGTTTTTTTTTTTGTTGTTGTTGTTGTTATTGTTGTTGTTGTTTGGTTTTTTGAGACAGAGTTTCTGTATGTAAACACCCTATATATTCTGGAATCCACTTTGTAGACCAGGCTGGCCACAAACTCACAGAGATCCACCTGCCTCTGCCTCCCAAGTGCTGGGAATGAAGGTGTGTGCCATTGCCACCTAGTTTTTACTTTATTTTTAAAGATAAAGTCTATTTATGTAGCCCAAATTTGTGATCCTCCTGCCTTAGCGTCCTGAGGGGCTTCTGGTGTTCATTACCAAATATATGTTGGGAAAGGATATTATATACCGTTTAACTCTTTAAATAAATAAAGGGTTTATTTTAAATTTGTAATTATGTACATATTTGTGGAGAGGTGGTATGTGCTTGGGAGCACAGGCGCCTGTGGAGACTAGAAGAAAGTCTGGGTCTCCTGAAGTCCTGAGCCACCCAAATGGGTGCTGGGAACTGAACTTGGGTCCTCTGCAAGAGCAGTTCTTGCTATTAATCAGTGAGCCATCTTTCCACGCCCAGATCCAACCCTTTTCAAACCACCTCCCTTCTAGTCATCTGGGTGATTTTGATGACTTCCAATAACAGGGAACTCATTACCTGATCCATCTCAGCTTAGGATAGCTAAACATGTAACCATATTCTTGTTTTTTTAAAGATTGATTGATTAATTATGTACACAACATTCTCAGTATTCTGTCTGCATGTATACCTGCAGGCCAGAAGAGGGCACTAGATCTCATTACAGATGGTTGTGAGCCACCATGTGGTTGACTGGGAATTGAACTCAGGACCTTTGGAAGAGCAACCAGTGCTCTTAACTGCTGAGCCATCTCTCCAGCCCCCATAACCATATTCTTAAATTCTTCTAAAAACTCAGCTAGGTTCAGGCAAACCCCTCTAATCCCAGCACTCTGGAGGCAGAGGTAGGCAATCTTAGAGTCTCAGCCCAGTCTGCTCTTTAAAAAATAATCTTCCAGGGGCTGGAGAGATGGCTCAGTGGTTAAGAGCACTGGCTGCTCTTGCAGCAGACCCAGGTTCAATTCCCAGCAACCACATGGCAGCTCACAACTGTCTGTAACTCCAGTTCCAGGGGATCCGACACCCTCAAACAGATATACACACAGCCAAAACAGCAATGCACATAAAAAATAAAAATCTGATTAATGTATAGGTTCTGTCTATGGCTGTCCTATGGTTAGTGATCATTGTGTTACTTTTATGAGTCAGAATCCCTCCAACCGGGCGATGGTGGCGCACGCCTTTAATCCCAGCACTCGGGAGGCAGAGGCAGGCAGGCGGATCTCTGTGAGTTCGAGACCAGCCTGGTCTACAGAGCTAGTTCCAGGACAGGCTCCAAAGCCAGAGAGAAACCCTGTCTCGAAAAACAAAAAAAAAAAACAAAAACAAAACAAAACAAAAAAAAACAAAACAACAAAAAAAAAAAGAATCCCTCCAAGTAGTGGGCAAGCCCACCAAAGGGTTTCTGCAGGAATCTATCTTCTCAGCCCTGTGCACAATGCTATGACCAGGGCTTTGAGGCTGCCCTCTTCTCTTTCATTATTCTTAGTTTTGGTCCAGGAGATTCAACCCCAAGCCTGAGCATAACCATCGTGTCAGCTCCCTGGGTCCTGTTCCATTCCCAGTTGCCCCTCCCCTACAGTTAAATTCCCCGCTCCATACCCTCCAGGTTGTTGGCTGGGATCTGGCTACATTTGTAAGGATCTCCCAGAGCCCTCCATCTGGGATGTTTCCCAAGGTCTGGTCAGCCATTTGAACTTCTGCTGCCATGGATACCCTTCTAAAATTCTTCTGTTGTCATGGTCACAGGGATGGAACAGACTGGCTCACTTGTCCAGGCTTCCTTCCTTATGTCCCTTGGATCATAGACTGGTGTGTTTCCATCCCCCATATTCAAATATTGAAGCAATAACCCCTCAGTGTATCTATGTTTGGAAATAACTTTAAAGACAGGGGCTCACTATATAGCCCTGGCTAGCCTAGAACTTACTACATAGACCAAGTTGGCATCAAACTCACAGAGATCTATCCACTGCCTCTGCCTCCCGAGTACTGGGATTAAAGGTGTGCCCCACCATGCCTGGCTACTTTTATTTTTATTATTTTAAATTATGTGTACGTGTACATCTTTGTGTGTTGTGCATATGAGTGTAGTTGCCTGTTATGGCCAGAAGATAGAGTCAGGTCCTCCGGAGCTGGAGTTATAGAAAGTTGTAAGATGGGTTCTGGGAGCTGAACTTGGGTCTTCTGGAAGAACAGTAGGTTCTTAACCATATCTTGGAATATCAAAAAGCAAAGACAGGAGAGGAAATGGATCCCCACTGTGATCTGGAAGGCTCCACTCTCCATTAACCTTCTTCCTCCAGTTAGGCTTTCCCTCTCTCCCAAAGGCTTCTCAGATCTCCCCAAACCACCATCAGCCAGATACTCTATATTCAAACACTTGTGCCTGGGTGGGGAGAGTGCGGGGCGGGGGGGGGGCGGGGGGGGGACGGAGGAGAACATCTTACTTTCAAAGCACAGCAGGGGAAAGGCAGGTCAGTTCACAGGCTGGCTTTCTGAGTAGGTTTCCCCCAAGCTGTGTCCACGACGGCACTGTGGCTGAGTGAGGACACCGGAGCAATGGAAAAATCACAGCTGGGTAGATAAGGCGAGCCACAGCGGAAGACTAGAAAACCAAGTCCAACCCTTCAAGAGCCCAAAAGGGGAAACACAAGTCCAGAGATTCCAACACCCACAGCATAAAAGCACACTGCCAGTTGCCTAGGAGACATGCAACTGTTTTCATTAGATCACTCCTGTTCTGAGACACAATTTCCCAGGCAAATATGGCAGCCTGGCAATTCCCATGGCTTCCTGAGTATGTGAGTGTGTTCCACTGGCCTTGAAATTACTTAGGAGTTAGGACTGAGGATGTGGTTCGGTTGGTAAAGTGTTTGCCTAGAGTCTTAGTGAGGGTTTCTATTGCTGTGATGAAACACTGTAGCCAAAAGCAAGTTGGGGAGGAAAGTGTATTTGGCTTACACTTCCATATTCGTCATCAAAGGAAGAAAGGGCAGGAACCTGGAGGCAGGAGCTGATGCAGAGGTCACGGAGAGTGCTGCTTACTGGCTTGCTCACTGTGACTCGCTCAGACTGCTTTTTTTCTTTAAAAAAAAAAAAAGATTATTAGCTGGGCATGGTAGCACATGCCTTTAATCCCAGAACTTGGGAAGCAGAGGCAGGTGGTTCTCTGTGAGTTCAAGGCTACCCTGGTCTACAAAGTGAGTTCTAGGATAACCAGGACTGTTACACAGAGAAACTTATCTCAGGGAAAAATTACTTATTTTTTTTCTGTAAATTGTTTTGTCTGCATGTATGTCTGTGTGAGGGTGTTGGGTCCCTAGAAACTGGAGTTATAGACAGTTGTGAGATGCCATGTGGATTCTGGGAATTGAACCTGGGTCCTTTGCAAGAGTACAAGAGTAACCAGTGCTCTTAACCACTGAACCATCTCTCCAGCCCTCTCAGCCTGCTTTCTTATAAAACCCAGGACTACCAGCCTAGGAATGACCCCACCCACAGTGGAATATGACAACCCTAATTTTACTTATTTTTTTTAGCATTTATTACTTATTTTGTTTACCTGTATGTGTGTCTGCAGGTATGTGTGTACCTATTTGTGTGAGTACACAGAGGCCAGCAGGAGGCAACTGATGCCCTGGAGCTGGAGGTGAAGACAGAGCCACCTGAGGTGGATGCTGGGAACTGAACTCAGGTCCCCTGCAAGAGTGCCATGAGCTCTTAATCACTGAGGCATCATCTCTCCAGTCCCACCTAATTTTATTTTTTAATTAAATTTTTAATATATATTTTAATATTTATTGAGCTCTACATTTTTCTCTGCTCCCCTCCCTGCCTCTCCCCTCCCCATTTCAATCCTCCTACAAGGTCCCCATGCTCCTAATTTACTCAGGAGATCTTGTCTTTTTCTACTTTCTACTTCCCATGTAGATTAGATCTATGTGAGTCTCTCTTAGTGTCCTCATTGTTGTCTAAGTTCTCTGGGAATGTGGTTTGTAGGCTGGCTTTCTTTGCTTTATGTTTAAAAACCACCTATGAGTGAGTACATGTGATAATTATCTTTCTGGGTCTGGGTTACCTCACTCAAAATAATGTTTTCTAGTTCCATCCATTCTCCTGACAAATTCAAGCTGTTGTTATTTTTTTCTGCTGTGTAGTACTCCGTTGTATAAATGTACCACATTTTCCTTATCCATTCTTTGATCGAGGGGCATTTAGATTGTTTCCAGCTTCTGGCTATGACAAACAAAGCTGCTTTGAACATTGTTGAGCACATGTCCTTGTGGCATGATTAAACACCCTTTGGATATATACCCAAAAGTGGTATTACTGGGTCTTGAGGAAGGTTGTTTACTAATTTTTCTGAGAAGTAGCCACCCTGACATGCAAAGGAGCTGTACCAGCTTGCATTCCCACCTGCAATGCAGGAGTGTTCCCTTTTCCCCACAATCACTCCAGCATAAGTTGTCATCAGTGTTTTTGATCTTGGCCATTCTTACAGGTGTAAGATGGAATCTCAGAGTGGTTTTGATTTGCATTTCTCTGATGACTAAGGATGTTGAACATTTTCTTAAGTGCCTTTCAGCCATTTTAGATTCCTCTGTTGAGAGTTCTCTGTTTAGGTCTGTACTCCATTTTTTTTTAAATTGGATTCTGTGATCTTTTGGTGTCCAATTTCTTGAGTCCTTTGTATATTTTGGAGATCAGACCTCTGTCTGATGTGGGGTTAGTGAAGATCTTTTCCCATTCTGTAGGCTGTCATTTTGTCTTGTTGACCGTGTCCTTTGCTTTACAGAAGCTTTTCAGTTTCAGGAGGTCCCATTTATTGTTTCTCTCAGTGTCTGTGCTACTGGGGTCATATTTAGGAAGTGGTTCCCCTGTGCCAATGCATTCAAGTGTACTTCCCACTTTCTCTTCTATAAGGTTCAGTGTGGCTGGCTTTATGTTAAGGTCTTTGATCCATTTGGACTTGAGTTTTGTGCATGGTGATAGATATGGGTCTATTTTCATTCTACATGTTGATATCCAGCTATGCCAGCACCACTTGTTAAATATGCTTTCTTTTTTTCCATTTGATATTTTTGCTTCTTTATCAAATATCAGGTATTCGAAGATGTGTGGATTGATATCCGGGTCTTTATTTGGTTCCATTGGTCCTCCTGTCTGTTCTTATGCCAGTACCAAGCTGTTTTCAGTACTGTAGCTCTGTAGTAGAGTTTGAAGTCAGGGATTGTGATGCCTCCAGAAGTTCTTTTATTGCCCAGGATTGTTTTGGCTATCCTGGGTTTTTTGCTTTTCCAAATGAAGTTGAGTACTGTTCTTTCTAGGTCTTCGAAAAATTTTGCTGGGATTTTGACAGGCACTAATTTTATTTTTAATTGGTGTTCAAAATGCTGGGTTTCTTATGACATTTTCATACATGAATGTCAGAGACCTTACTCACGTTCACCCCGTTACCCTTTCTTACCTCATCCTGATTCCCTTCCCCGCCTTAAATAGCCCTAAATATTTCCATGACATATGTGTATATATACTGTACTTCCATGACATATGTGTGCTGGCTGGTTTTGTGTGTCAGCTTTACACAAGCTAGAGTCACCAGAGGGAGGAAGCACATTGTGGAAGTGCCTCCATGAAATCCAGTTGTAAGGAGTTTTCTCATTTAGTGATCAATGGGGGAGGGCCAGGTCCTGGCTTCTATAAGAAAGCAGGCTGAATAAGCCATGGGAAACAAGCCAGTAAGCAGCCCCCCTCCATGGCCTCTGCCTCTGGGATCCTGCCCTGTCTGAGTTCCTGTCCTGACTTCCTTCAGGGATGACCAGCAGTGCTGAAGTGTGTCTCTTTGTGTAGTCCTAGCTGACCTGGAATTCACTCTAGACCAGGTTGGCCTTGAATTTAGTGCTAACCCTGCCCCCCCCCCCTCCAGAGTGCCGCTATTAAAGGATTAAAGGCGTGCACACCTACTGCTGGCCTGTAAGGCATTTTCTTAATTAGTGATCAACAGGGAGGGCCCAGTCCATGATGGGTGGTGCCATCCCTGAGCTGGTGGTCTTGGGTTCTTCTATAAGTAAGAAGGCTGAGCAAGCCATAACGAGCAAGCCAGTAAATAGCACCCCTCCATGGCCTCTGCATCAGCTCCTGCCTCCAGGTTCCTGCCTTAAGTGCCTGTCCTGACTTCCTTTGATGATGAAGCTTAAGCCTAGCAGACCCTTTTCCTCCCCAACGGTCTTTGGTCATGGTGTTTCATCCCAGCAATAGTCACCCTAACTAGGATAATTCATTTTCCCCAAAATGGCATCATTTCGTTCTTTATAGTTGAGGGGCTAGCGAGATGGCTCAGAAAGTAAAGGGGCTTGCTGCCAGGCCTGACGACCTGAGTTTGATCCCTGAGACCTACACATTAGGAGAGAACCAACTTCTGCAAGCTGTCCTCTGACCTCCACATGTCAGTCAAGCTGAATGAAACCCTCTCTATATGGATGGATATTTAAGTGATTTTTAAAGTTTTATTTTACTACTTTATGTGCATGGGTGTTTGGCTGCATGTATGTCTGTGTACCACATGTGTGCATGTGGAAGCCAGAAAAGGACGTCAGATAGCCCGGAACTGGGAGGACAGAAGGCTGAGGGCTGCCAGGTGTGGGCACTGGGAACAGAGCTTGGGCCTCTGGAAGAGCAGGCAGAGATACCTACCTCTGAGCCAGCCCTCCAGCCCTGCGTCGTTTGCCTAGTGCAAGCCGTTCTGATGAGAGCAAGCTGGAAACCCGCGGCTCTGACTTTCAGTTCCCTGGTGGCTACTAAATAAGGATAATGAGAACATTTCGTGTGTTTTCTGGCCACTTATACTTCTGCTTTTTAGAGTTGCCTTTTCAATTTATTTGCTTGGAACTTCCGTTTTTCTTATTGACGATTGGAAAAATCACTTTTCCTGGTTACACAGCTGATACAGATCAGGGGCAGGCATAGAAACTGTAGCTAACTTCAGGAAGGGGTGGGGGGCTCCGTCTCTTCCTAGGAAATTGAGCTCTGCCTTCAGCTGCATCACCTTCTTTTGGTCTTTGCTTTTATGTTCATTTATTGTATATATGGGCGTGCACATGTGTGAGCATGTGTGTGCACAAGAGCACATTCGTGTGGAGGCTAGACAGCATTTGGTGTCTTTCTCCGTCACTTTCCACCCATGTGTGTATGTGAGTGTGTGTGTGAGTGTGTGTTGCACTCCACCCATGTGTGTGTGAGTGTGCGTTGCATGCCATGAGCATGTGGGTGCGTACACATGGTCATGAAGATGCAGAGGCTAGAGGAAGACATCAATGAGTTCCTCTCTTTTCTCTATCTTATTCCCTTGAGAAAGGGTCTCTCACTGAACCAAAGCTTACCCTTTCATCGGTCATAGCTAGCTGGTCCTTCCACTCCATGGTCAGCCTGCCTCGGCTCCACCAGAGGCTACAGGTGCTCCCAACCACACTTGGTTTTTATGTGGATGCTGGAATTTGTATGTGGAATTTAGTCTCAGGCCCCGCCTTAGTCAGGGTTTCTATTGCCATCAAGAGACTCCATGACCAGGGCAACTCTTACGAAGGAAAACGTTTAATTAGGGCTGGCATACAGCTCAGAGGTTTAGTCCATTTCAGCATGGCAGAAAGCAAGGCAGCACACAGGCAGACATGGTGCTGGAGAGGTGGCTGGGAGTTCCACTTCTGGATCTGCAGGCAGCATGGTCTGGCTTGAGCTTCTGAAACCTCAAAGCCCACCGCTAGGGACACTAGTAGTCCCGCTCCCTGTGAACCTGTGGGGCCACTTTCATTCAAACCCCCACAGGTTCTCACACTTAGACAGCAAACACTCTGACCACTAGGAGAGCCAGTGGAACATATTGAAATTGTATGTTCACAAGAATTAAACTAGCTAGGCTGAACCCTCATCCTGGCCTTTGGATACCTTTTTTTTTTTTTTTTTTTTTTTTTTTGTAGATTTTGTAGATACTTTTTAAAATTAAAACTCTCTCTATATCTATCATACACATATACAGAGACAGGCAGATCTCTGAGTTTGAGGCCGGCCTGGTCTACAGAATGAGTTCCAGGCCAGCCAGGGCTACACAGGGAAACCCTGTCTCAAAACAAACAGAAACCTGGTGGCATGGCTTGTTCCTCGCTGCTCTGAGGGATGAGAAGTTGCTGTGCTGTTAACACTGAACTCTCCCTATATTCTGGGGAAGGGAAGAGAGTTTGGGCACCAACGAAGGAGAGCGAGCGACCCCAAGGTTTTGTGTGTGTGTGTGTGTGTGTGTGTGTGTATCAGCCCAGACAGGTCTGGAACTCGTGATCCTCCTGCCTCAGCCTCCTGAGTACTTGCCATAGATGTGTCCATTATGCTCAGCTGTATGCCTTCCCCTTTCCCTCCCCTCCCTTCCCCTTCCTTCCTTCCTTCCTTCCTTCCTTCCTCCCTCCCTCCTTCCCTCCTTCCCTCCCTGCCCCTTCCTCCTTCCTTGCTCTCTTCGTGACGAAGTTCCATGTGGCCCAGGCTGGCCTCAAATTCACTATGTAACTAAGGATATTCTTGAACTTCTTTTTGGAGGGAGGAGGTTTGTTGTTGTTGTTGTTGTTGTTGTTGTTTTTGGTCTTTCGAGACAGAGTTTCTCTGTGGTTTTCGAGCCTGTCCTGGAACTAGCTCTTGTAGACCAGGCTGGTCTCGAACTCACAGAAATCCACCTGCCTCCGCCTCCTGAGTGCTGGGATTAAAGGCGCGTGCCACCACCGCCCGGCAAGGGAGGAGGTTTGGAGGAAGGTCTCTCTATATAGCCCTAGCTGTCCTGGAACTCACTATGTAGATCAGGTTGGCCTCGAATTCAGAGATCCTCATGCCTCTGCCTCCCGAATTCAGGGATTAAAGATTTAAGCCGCCACGCCTGGCTAACCTCAAACTTCCGATCTTCTTGCCTGGGAGCTGAGATTACAGGCACGCATCGTCACGCCTAGTGTTTGCAGTGCTGTGGTTGAAACCCAGTGTGCTTTGTATGCTAGGTGAGCACCCCACCACTGAGTGACATTCCCAGCCCCCCTCCATCCCCTTTATAACAGCTGACAGGCTTAAAAGTTTCAGTTGAGATTATATTTGTTCAAAGTTCTGAAGGTGGGACCAGTCTGGATTATCCCCAAGCTGCTTGGGGGTTACTACTGTTGACAGAGCTTCACCCACAGGCGGACAGACAGCCCCCCAAGCCCCACCCCAAGACCAGGACCCCATTGAAGCCAGCTGCAAACAAGGTACACCTGCAGGTACTCTGGTTTTATGCACCTGGGCTCTGATGAAGCCTTGGAGCCACGCGAGAGGAAAATGCAGAATGACTACAAATGTTCTTCTGAAACCTTCTCGTTCAGCACAGGAAACACCAGAACTCTGGCATGCTCGGAACTCCCTCAGTTTCTCACAGAAAAAAAATAAAAAATAAAAAAAAATAAAAATAAACACATTCCCCAAAAGAAACGCTGAGAGTGGGAGAATGAACTCAGGCCTCGTCCCAGCTGGTGTGCCAAGCCCAAAGCAGCTGGCCAAGGAGTCAGGACCGATGTCCAAGTTCGGGGGCAGAGGAGAAGCAGCTAAACCTCCGTGCTGTTGCCACGGAGACTCTGGATGGAAAACCTGGTGCCCAGGGCTTTGACACGCGAAGAGGGTGGCTTTTTCTTGGCATCCAGGTTCTTTATGTACCTCTGGACCCACGGCAACTTGGGGTCAGCACAGAACTTTTGTTCTTTCTTGGTGATGAAGCTGTGGAAAAGAAGAGCAAGGGATTAGTTGGAGATCTGGCAAGGTCCCTTTGTGAGGAAGCGAGTGTGGGGGACCAGGGGTCTCAGCTGCTCACCCTTGGGGCGAGGGTGTCCCTGGTGAGTTCTCTTTCTGTACATTCTGGGTTTTTACCACTGGGGGACAGGACCACCATGGAGTATGGGGTGCCGTGCTCATCCTATGGCCTCCTTGTGAGACAGAGGAGGCCCTGCTTTTGAATTATAATGCTGGGTGTGATAGGAGATACAGTATCTAGAGCGGAGAAACTGAGCTGAGAAGACAGCTCAGTTGGTCAAAAGTCTGCCTTGCAACTGTGAGGATCCAAGTTCAAGCCTCGGAACCCACTTTTAGAAAACTCTAGGCATGGTGGTGAGTGCTTGTGATGTCGGCACATGTACATGCACATGCACACACACGTGTGACTACACATATACCTATTTCTAAAGGCGAATGTTACCAGTTCACACTATGCATGGAAACATGGCTACTGGGCATGCTATAACTGAGAGGGGAGCCTGGGATCCATGTCTGCTCTCAGAACCAATCTGATGCCAGCTGGAGAATATATTAACATGTTATTTCCCACTGTGCACTGTGCACCCATTGCTTGACATGAGTTCATGCTTATTAACCCAGGTGAAGAGGTGGCTCTGGCCTGGCAGTGGTGGCACACGCCTTTAATCCCAGAGGCAGGCGGATCTCTGTGAGTAGAGGCCATCCTGGTCTACAGCGAGAGTTCCAGGACAGGATCCAAACTACAGAGAAACCCTGTCTCGAAACACCCCTCCCAAAAAGAGAGGTGGCTCTGAAGCTATTTGGAATCTAGAGGTCTTGTTGGTCATGTGACCTTGAGCCTCAACTGCTTTCAGTAAAAGAAAAAAGTCTTATGTTTTCTATAAGACTGTTTTTGTTTTTACCATTCTGGGAATGAAACCCAGGACTTTGTGCATGCTAAGAAAGTACTCGACCATTGAGCCACGCCCCCAGCCCCTCACTGGGGGATTCTGGGCAGGTTCTCTACCACTGAGCCACACCCCAGCCCCTCACTGGGGGATTCTAGGCAGGGGCTCTACCACTGAGCCACGCCCCCAGCCCCTCACTGGGGGATTCTTGGCAGGCTTTCTAAGAAGTATTGCCTCAAGGAACTGTTAAGATTAGTTAGGATAGGGCTGGAGAGATGGCTCAGTGGTTAAGAGCACTGGCTGTTCTTCCAGAGGATCTGGGTTCAATCCCCAGCACCCACATACTGTCTGTAACTCCATTTCCAGGGCATCTTATATGACACCTTTGCACCAATGCACATAAAATAAAGTTAAATAAATTATTTTAAAAAGATTAGTTAGGATAATGCTGTATCATGTATTTCCCTCCCTGCACAATGCCTTGCCTGCCTTTTGGTACTTCATGGATGTTCCAGCCTTCTGAGTGCTGGAATTACCGGCGTCTAGAATCATGTCCTGGTTGTTATGTGATGCTGAGGATTGAACATAGGGCTTCGTGGATTCTAGACAGGCACTCTACCAACTAACCTACCCCACCCCTATTTTCCTCCCAGTTTTATGGGTGAGGAAGCTGAAATCCAGAGAGGTGTAGAGCCTTCTTCAAAGATGCCCGGTTCTGAACTCCCTCAGAGACCCTGGAGGTCCCTGGGTTAGACACTTACATCACCCCTGCCTTAGGGCAGACGCTGCCACTGGCCAACTGGTAGCTAACCACTCGGTGTTGTGGAATTTTCTTGGAAACAAAGGACAAGCAGCAAGAAGAGGGGATGGTCGCAGAGTCTAAAAGGAGGGAGAGAGGTTTGTGTCAGCATGCAGTCTTCCATATGCTCTTTCTTAGCTGCAGACACAGAACAGGTTATACTCCAGGCCACTTAGTGCCTCCCCCAGTGCCAGGCTGCTCGGGTCCCTCACCCTCCTTTGTGCTAACACCCTTAGGAGCTTTTGCTACCAGCAGTCCCACCTGGGCCCAGTAGTCTCACCTGTAGGGAAGATGTAGCCCATGCAAGCTACCAGGAGAACAAGGCTGGCGATGACAGTGGCGGAGCCTGCCATGTCCTGGAGATCAGAGGCCTCAGCTCAGAGGTCAAAGCTGGGGTGCAGGAAAGAGGGCCTTCAAGATCTGAGGACACCCCAACTTCCCTCCCCTGGCCTTTATATGGAGATGCACACACTGGGGTCCCTCCCTCCCTCTCCCCCACGGGCTTCCTCGAAAATCATGAGCATTCTACGGTCTGAAAAAAAGGGGAAGTTTTCTCAATTTCTTCTTTAGCTGAGTCAGGGATGTTTGGGGATTCTAGTAAGAAAGAGTTGGGGGGAGGGCTGTCATCCTGCTTGGGGCAAGGCCGAGGGCAGATGTTTTAGATGGCTCAGTTCTGCTGCTTAGCATGTGGGATCCTGGGGAAGTTACTTGGTTCTCTGAGCCTCCGTTTTTGTAGATGCAGAGTGGGGAGAGTTACCCCTCTGTGCCTGCCTTCTGCCCAGCCATCCATCAATCTACCTGTCCATCCATCTGTCCATCTAAAGGAAGCTTAGAACGGCAAAATCGGGCTTCCTGAGATGGTGGTTTGTTTCCAGAAGGCACGGGGAGTAGAAGTGGTGGGCATCGAAACAGGACCCACAGGGGCAAGAGGAGGACCCTGAGACCCTATGAAATTCCCAAGCCAGCATCCACTTAAGGATTTTGAACCTTAAGACCCCTGATATATGAAGGGATAAAGTGGTTACTTTTTTCCCCTCTGTGGTTTGGTGTTTCTGTCTTTTCCCAGAAGTTCAATCTTTGTCCATGTGGGTCAACAAAGTTGGCAGTCTGCTAGATAACTACCAGTACCCTCATTACATAGCCATTGTCATCCATACATCCATTTATCCATACATCCATTTACCCACTCACCCACCCACTAACCCATCCATCCACCCACCCACTCACCCACCCACTCACCCACCCACTAACTCATCCACCCACCCACCCACTCACCCACCCACTAACTCATCCATCCACCCACCCACTCACCCACCCACTAACCCATCCATCCATCCACCCACCCACTCACCCACCCACTAACCCATCCATCCATCCACCTATCCACCCACGCATTCATTCACCTATTCATTTATTCATCCATCAAACTTTATTTTTTTTTTCAAGACAGGGTTTCTCTATCCATCACACTTTTATTAAACATGTCATGTGGTGAATGAGTCTCTAGAGATAGATGTTTCCTTTCTATGGGGGCAGTCCATGCAGGCAGCAAACTGAACAAGGAGATGAGAACGACCTCGTCACCCTGGATCAGACTTTGGGGGCTCTAATGCCAGGCGATTCATTGTCAGCAAAGTTAAAGCCCAGTACAGTTCGGGGAAAGGTTTCCAGGCAACCATCATTACAATTCCAGGTGCACAAGGCATCTTCAGGTGTGACTACATGGAGACTCTTTTTACACAGTACGTGTGACCGTGAGGGCAGGTTCTGTAGCCAAAAGTCCTAGAACCTAGTGGGGTCTCTGACTTATAGCACAGAGGTCAGCAGGCCATAAAGTACATGTGACATCTCCCCTGAGGATGGGTAACAGTCTAGCGAGGGAAATCTGGGATGATCATTCTGGGGTGATGGGTGAGGTCTGCCTTCACAGACAGCAGAAAGGTCAGCAGCTCGTTAACAAAACCCAGTCCCAGCTTTCTGGATGGAATGCAGGTATTTGGTTTATAAAAACCAACTCCATTGAGGGGACACCCCTGAGTGGTGAACATTCCTGGTTCTCTTCGCGCTTCTCTGTGAGTATAAGGACCTCTGTGCCCCCAAATCTATGGCCATCAAGTCCCCAGAATTTTTAGAAACACCCATCACACACTTGGGGTACATGTGTGTGTGGTATGTGGTGTGTGGGGGGAGCAGTGAGAATTCTCACCCAGCACCCCCATGAGAGAAGTCACAGAAACACCCGGCAAGCATTCAGGGGTTGTGAGTGTATTGTATGTAGGTACCCAGGGATGCCACAAGGTGGCATCAGAACCCCTAGAGTTCTAACTGGCTGTGGAGTCATCAAAGGCAGTGAAAACTAAACTCAGGTTCTCTGGAAGAACCCAAGCCCTGTTATCTGTTGAGCCATTTCTCCAGCATACGCTTTAAAAAGTTATTATTGCATTTAGTTAGTAATTTAGCGTGTGTGTGTGCACGCGTGGTCGTTAAATGTTTATTTTCCTTCTTATTTTGGATAGGAAAGATTTCTTGAGTTCCCTACAAGAGATAAGTGGGCAGGGCAGCAAGTAGAGTGCCTACAATCTATTACGATACCTTCTGTCTATGTATGCCTTATGAGGTATCTGTGTCCGGTGTATGTACTGTTGGGAACAGGCAATAGCATGCTGCTGCCCTAAGTGCTACCGTTCTGACTGCAGACTATTTACCTGTAGGGTGAAACACAGTTTCGGTTCCCAAGCCCTAGGGAAACTGGGAACTTTCCAATAGCTGACCCACCTCCTCCCTAAACCATAGAAATAGTCACTGTGCTTCTTTAGGTCCCTAGAAACACTATGGCTGTTCCTAACAACAGAAAGAATAAATCGCGTTGGTTGGGCTGAAACACTTGTACTGTGCGTCGGTTGTCAATCACGGAACACTTAAAGAAAGCCCCTAATCTTTGATTTCTGATTGGGAGCAGCTGCAACTGTAACTTGGCAACAACTGTTTGTGACTGCTTAAATACCTTGCTTCAGGGGCACTCAGGGTTGCGGTTCAGCTCCGGAGTCTGTTCTGCGGCCCTGATTGATCGGCCCCCTCCACTTTCCCCCTTCTTTTGTGCTGCCCTGGGGTTAAATCTTGCCTTGTGGTAACTTCGTGGGTCTGTTTGGGTTGATCTGGAGCCTCGCGCAATAACAGTACACGAACACGCGAGTGCAACCGGGTGCGCGCGCACAAGAGTGGAAGCCACAAGAGGTTTATGTCGGGAATCTTTCCCTTCTCTCCACATTTATCTATGTAGATTTTATTTTTATTTTAAATTGTGTGTGTGCGGCTGTGCATGCAAGTGCAGACGCCGCTAGAGACCAGAAGAGGTCGTCAGATCACCTGGAAGCGGGTTTATAGGCAGCTGAAAACAGCCAGGCTTGGAGGCTGGGAATTGAACTTCTGCGAGAGCAGAAGGTGCGCTTCCCCACGGAGCCAGCTGCTTCCGGAGACAGGATTTCTCACAGACCCTGGAGGTCTCTGATTTGTCTAGACTGATTGGCCAGCGAACTTCAGGGATCCTCCTCTCCCTCTGCTTCAGCACTGGGGTTACAAGCTCCCATTGCTAAAACCCAACTTAAAAAAAAAAATCGATCGACTGATTGATTTATGCGATTGTTGGGGGCAGGGAATCTGTGTGCTGTGACACACATGTGGAGGTCAGAGGATAATTTCGTGGGACCGCTTCTCTCTTTCTGCCTTTGCCTAGGTTCTGGGGATCTGAACTCAGGTCGTGAAGTTTGTACAGCAAATGCTTTAGCCACCGAGCCATCTCCCAGCCACACACCCCCCCCCCCCCATTGCTGTATTTTCTAGAGCCAACCCCAGCCTTTGCTGCTTAGCAATTCTGCGGGGCAAGCCCAAGCACGTGGCAGGAAGAGGAAGTGGAAATTCGCGGCTCTCTGGGGAGAGAAGTGCATGGACAGGGATGCTCAGGGCCTGGTGTTGTAACTCGAGTGGGTTGGCAAAGGTCATCAGTGGGAGGCCTTGAAGTGGTTGGTGCCCCCAGATTACTAACACCCCCTAGGGGGTTTTCCAAGGCCTTAAAATACCACCCACTCTGTCTTCAAGTCTGTCTAGGGGAGTGGGTGGGGTTCCCAAGCCTGGTTGTTGTTTTCACATAAGTATGTGAGTATCTGTGGTGTATGCATACATGCGTGTGTTTGTCCCAGTGTGTGTATGTGTGTATACAGGTACATGTAGCATGTGTGCCTATGGAGGCTGGAGGTTGACAGTAAGTGCCTTTATCTAGGGTTCCTTTTATCTAGGAACCTTTTATCTAGGGTTCCTCACTGTGCCCAGAACTCACTGACTCAGCACTTGCCTCAGGGATCCCCTGTCTTCACTTCCTAAGTGCTGGCATAGATGGGCCAGTACCCCCACACAGCAAACACATGGGTGCTGGAGATTTGAACTCAGGCCCTCGGGCTTGCACATGCTTTCCTGGTTCTTACAACCGTAGTTTCCAAGAGGAAAATGGAAACCTTATGAAGGGAGACAAATAAGACGCTATAACTGGGCCATTAATCCTGGCTCTCCAAACGGGAACCCGTATCCTTTCTCTTGAAGGGCTGGCATTGACTGGCAGAGGAGGAAGGTTGAAAGCAAGACTTAGAAGTGGGACCTGATGGGTGGCACGTGCCTGTCTTCTTAGCCTTGGGAAGCTGAAGTAGAGAGATGGAAAGCTCAAGGCTAGCCGGGCGACGGTGGCGCACGCCTTTAATCCCAGCACTCGGGAGGCAGAGGCAGGCGGATCTCTGTGAGTTCGAGACCAGAGCTAGTGCCAGGACAGGCTCCAAAGCCACAGAGAAACCCTGTCTCGAAAAACCAAAAAAAAAAAAAAAAAAGAAAAGAAAAGAAAAGAAAGAAAAAAAGAAAAAGAAAGCTCAAGGCTAGCCTGGGCTATATGGAAGGCTAGCCTGGGCTATATGGATCGGTATGGTGGTCCAGCCTGGGCTGTTCAGTGAAAACTTGTCTCAAGAAATGTGAGAAGGTGGAATGGAGAGAAAGAAAGAGCAGGAGGGGAGGAGAGAGAGGAGAAGGAGAGGGAGAGGAAACAAAGGGGGGGGGAGGGAAGAGAGCAGAGAGAGGGGAGGGAGGAAGGAGGGGGTAGGAGAAGAAATCTGCGAGATGATTCCAGAGCTTGAGGCAGGAGGACCTCAGAGTCCACCCTGCTTTAGGACAGGTAGAGATGGAGGATCTAGGAAGTGAAGGACAGATAGGAAGAGAAAGAAGCAACAGGCACAGGGAGAAACTTCTAGAAAGGGGGTGGGCAAGAGGCAGATGACAAAGGAACCAAAAGAAGCATCTCAGAGCTGTAGGGTGGGTCCCCTGCCCAGGGTCCATCCCCAGGTCCAGCTCAGAACCTCACCCCCACCCTGCCTCTGCAGGCCTGAGTGTCTTCATTTTAAAAGTGGAGTACTGGCCAGATCTGACTCAGTGTAAAACACTACACTACACGAGTAACCAGAGGGTGGATACTGCTTCATTGTACTTAAAATATGCCTCACTTTGTCAGCTAAAACTGAAGCTTACTTTTTTTAAAATATTTATTTATTATTTATTATGTATACAATATTCTCTGTGTGTGTGTATGCCTTTAGGCCAGAAGAGGGCACCAGACCCATTACAGATGGTTGTGAGCCATCATGTGGTTGCTGGGAATTGAACTCAGGACCTTTGGAAGAGCAGGCAATGCTCTTAACCTCTGAGCCATCTCTCCAGCCCCTGAAGCTTACTTTTAATTTAATTCTTAAATATATTTCATTTCTTTTGCTTTATGTTCATTTTTGTTTTGTTTTCTATCCCCCCTCTAACATAATTCTTGAAATGTCAACTGTATTTTTGGAATTTTAAAAAAATGCATTTATCATTAGTCTGTGTGTGTGTGCATGTGCACGCTCCTGTACTATAAAGAATGTGTGGAGTCAGAGAGCAATTTTGTGTTTACAAGTATGCCACCATATTCTGCTTAAGATGTTTACACAGGTGATGTTAGGTGTCCCTCAGGTGAGCTGTGGGTTGAGCATAGACCTGTTGTGCCAGCAACCTGAAAGTCTGAGGCAAGAGAATTACAAGTTCCAGGCCAATATACTGCTTCATATGATTCAAGGCCAGCCTGGGCAACTGAGTGTAACCCTGTCTCAAATAAAATGAGGAAAGAGGGCTGAGGTCTATGTCAACCATAGAGCCCTGCCTAGAATCCCCCAGTGAGGGGCTGGGGTGTGGCTCAGTGGTAGAGCCCCTGCCTAGAATCCCCCAGTGAGGGGCTGGGGGGTGTGGCTCAGTGGTAGAGCCCCTGCCTAGAATCCCAAGGGGCTGGAAGTGTGGCTCAGTGGTAGAGCCCCTGCCTAGAATCCCCCAGTGAGGGGCTGGGGTCTGGCTCAGTGGTAGAGCCCCTGCCTAGAATCCCCAGTGAGAGATGGGCTTAGTGACAGATATGTACATGAACCTGTACTAAAGAAATTAAAAGAGAAATGAATTAGTTCAAAATATCTCAAGACATGATCCAGGAAGAGGGCTGTGATCATTTTTCTTGGCACTCAGACAAAATACCTAACCAAACAAATTGAGAAGAAAGGCTTTTGGTCATGACTTCCAGGAATTTAAGTCTATTATGGCAAGGAAGGCACGGGGGCAGGAGAGGCCCAGCCTTTGTTGACAGGGGCACCACTAGAAAGCAAAGAGCCTTTGGGTTTCACCTTTAATGACCCATTGCCAGCTGCTGGGGGGAGGGGATACCCCGTGCCAGAGATTGCACAGCCTTCCAGATCAGAGCCACCAGCAAGGGAACAAAAGTTCACACACATGAGTCTGCAGGGGGCCACTTCATATCACACCACAGCAGAGACACTGGCACCGATGGCCATAATGCTGCAGAAGCAGAATATGTATAAAATACAGTAGACTGGTACACTGTTGGGTGCTGTTTGAGCTCACTCCCCCATTACAGACCCAAGCACGTTTGTCTCAGTGTCCGCCAAGGTCCCATGTCTAGGGATCAGCTGCCCTCACCACTAACTCTGCGACAGGGAGAAAAGAGAACAGGAAAACGGCCCAAGAATGAAAGCGCTGTGGTCTTGGGGACCTCTGGAAGGTGACCCTTTTCCAACAGAGGTCACTAGTGTTCACCTCATGGTATAAAGGTCCCTGTAGTGGGAGAGAGAGAAGCTGGACGCTCAGCCCTGGAGAGAAAGCTTAATGGGGCATTCCAGCTGATGGCCTCTGCCTCCCCAGTCCGCTTCTGAGAGATGGCTCAGCGGTTAAGAGCACTCAGTGGCTGCTCTCCCAGAGGACCCACGTTCAATCTCCAGCACCCACATGGCAGCTCACAACTGTCTATAGCTCCAGCTCCAGGGGATCCGATGCCCTCTTCCAGATTCTGTGGGCACCAGGTATGAACACGTGGTGCAGAGACATATATGTAAGAAAACGCCCATACACATATGATAAAAAGAAAGAAATCTCTTTTTCCCCCCTGGTTTTTCAAGACTGGGTTTTTCTGTGTGTAGCCCTGGCTATCCTGGAACTCACTTTGTAGACCAGGCTGGCCTCAAACTCAGAGAGATCACCCCTGCTCTGCCTCTCGAGTGTTGGGATTAAAGGCATATATGCGCCACCACTACCCAGCTAGAAATAAATCTTTTTAATTCTAAATTATTAATTTTGTGTAAATGTCTGTGTGTTCCTGTGTGCATATGAATCCAGAAGGGAGCATTAGATTCCTTGAAGCTAGAGTTACAGGAGGCTATGAGCCACTATGTAGGTGATTAGATACAAACTCCGGTCCTCTGCAAGAAGCACACACTCTTAATCGCTGAGCCATCTCTCCAGCTCCTGTTAATTGTTCTTTTATAGGAAGCCTTACTTGATGGGACGCTCCCCTCTGCTCTGACTCTTGCTCTGAAACTCCAGCCTGCTGCTCCAATGGACTCCCCGAGTTGGTTTCTGCTGGATGTTTCCAGTGCCTGCTTTGATAGTTTGTGTTCTCTCTTCCTCTTCCCTTTTTCTTTTATTTCTGCTTGCTGTATATGGTCAGTAAACTCACTCATTCAAAGCCAAATGTATGGCCGTTGTAGATCATTCTCGGACCATTTGGGACACACAGGCAGCGGCTAGGGCTCTCAGTGTGGGGCGGGGCAGGGTTGGAGCAGAGCCCTGGTTGCCTAGGAAATGGACCAGTTCTTTAGAAGCTAATCTCCATTCATCACCATCATTGTCAATGGAAGGAAAGGGAGGCTTGCAACAGTCACGAAGGGTGGCTCTGGTGTTTGGAAAGATCTGCGAGTGTCTCTCACAAGTGGGACCCAGCCTTGATCCTGTGGCAACCACTCCCAGTTCTGAGTAGGTTAATGAGGTCAAGAGCTGTGACCTGGTGACGTGGCAGGCTCCATGGGCGGGTGGGATGAGACGGTATTGGGGCCAGGGTAGTTGGCTGAAGCAGCGGGAGGGAGGAGGTGTCTATTTGAGCCCACGGCTTCAGGAGCTAACAGTCCATCATGGCAGGGACATCAGGTGGTAGGGAGATCCTGTTGCCAACCCTGCTGATGTCCAGGGGGCCTAGGCTTAGATGGGGACTAGAAAAAGCCCAGCTGCATTCCCCAGAGGGGATATACCTTGAAGAACACACAGGAGAGGGAGGAACAAAATCTGAGTTGCCCTGCTCAGGACCCCATTCCCACTTGCTGTGGTCGGAATCTGTTCCTGGTGGTAATGGACTGCAACCTTTAAGCTCAAAGGCAACCGTGCTGAGAGGCAAGATCTCAGGCTGGGGGTGGCTTCAGGGATAAGAGTGCAGGCAGGAACCTGTGAGTTCAGACCCCCAGTGTCCATACATAAAGTAGGGTACAGGGGGCTGGAGAGATGGCTCAGAGGTTAAGAGCATTGCTTGCTCTTCCAAAGGTCCTGAGTTCAATTCCCGGCAACCACATGGTGGCTCACAACCATCTGTAATGAGGTCTGGTGCCCTCCTCTGGCCTGCAGACATACACACAGACAGGATATTGTATACATAATAAATAAATAAATATTAAAAAAAAAAGTAGGGTACAGCTGGGTGGTAGTGGCAAACGCCTTTAATCCCAGCACTCGGGAGGCAGAGGCAGGAGGACCTCTGTGATTCTGAGGCCAGCCTGGTCTACAGAGAGAGTTCCAGGACAGCTAGGGCTACACAGAGAAACCCTGTCTCGAAAGAACAAAACCAAAAGTAAAAGAAGGTGTGGCTGTGCATGCTCACGGGAGCCCCGCTGGGGGTGGCGGGAAGGCAGGGCAACCACATGCCCTTGTTGGTCAGCCAGCCTAGGTGAAGAATGGTGGGCTTCAGATCCGGTGAGAACACACACACATACACACTCAGACCCGCACACAAAGAGATGGGACATTCAGTAGTTGTGAGAGCTCTGTGCTCACTAGCAGATGAGCACTTTTGTGGGAGAGGGTTGTGACAAAGGACGAGGCTGTGACAGAGGAGACAGCTCAGTGGGTAAAATGTTTGCCTCGCAAGCGTGAAGGTCCGAGTTCAATCCCAGGAACCCATGGTTAAACAAACAAATGGAAAAAACAGCTTGCTGGGCTTGGTAGCGAATGCCTTTAGTCCCAGCACTCCAGAGGCAGAGGCAGGCAGATCTCTGAGTTCAAGACCAGCCTAGTCTACATAGCAAATTCCAGCCTAGAGTGAGACCATGTCATTAAAAAAAAAAAAAAAGCAGGTGTGATAGTCCACAACTGTGACCCCAGGACCCCAGGACCAGGGAGGCAGGAGGACTTGGGCCTTGCCGGACAGCTAGCAGAGTCTACAAGGTGAGCTCCAGGAAATGAGAGACCTTATCTCAGAAATAAATGGAGACTATGAAGGCACCTGAGACATGAAAGCTGAGGGAGTCCTCTGGCTTCCACCAGCATGTGCACCTAAGTGTGCACAAGCATACACACATGTATACACAGGGCTGGCCTCCCCCAGCATGTGCACCTAAGTGTGCACAAGCGTACACACATGTATACACAGGGCTGGCCTCCACCAATGTGTGTACAAGCATACACACATGTATACACAGGAAGAGCTCACAAGCATACACACATGTATTCACAGGGCTGACCTCCACCAGCATGTGCACCTAAGTGTGCACAAGCATACACATATGTGTACACAGGGCGAGCTCACAAGTATACACACATGTGTACACAGGGGGAGTCTCTTTCTCCCTCGCCCCTCCCTCTTTCCCTCTGCCCCCACCATACGATGATACAGCCAGAGGCCCTTCTGAGACCCTCTTGAATGGTTAGAAAATACTTTCCTTTTCTTTATCAAGCACGCTCTCTGAGCCAGGCGTGGTGACTCAGCCTGTAACCCGGGCACTCAGGGCAAGAGAACTACTGTCAGTTGGAGTTCAGCCTGGCCTGTATCATGAACCCCAGACCAACCCAGGCTACGGTTTGAGAATCTCCAGAATGGCTAGAGAGATGGCTCAGTGGTCAAAGCATTCATTGCTCTTTCAGAGGACCTCAGTCCTCTTCCCAGTCCCTACATTGATTGGCCCACAACCATCTTTAACTCCAGCTCCTGAGCTTCTGACTCTCTCTTATGACCTCTGTGGGCACTGCACTCGCAAACACAGACGCGGACACACACAGACAGAGACAGACAGACAGACAGACAGACAGACAGACACACACACACACATGCACACGTACCTAAAAATAAAAATTAAAAAAGATAATAAAAAACATTACCTAGCCGGGCAGTGGTGGCGCACGCCTTTAATCCCAGCACTCGAGAGGCAGAGGCAGGCGGATCTCTGTGAGTTCGAGACCAGCCTGGTCTACAAGAGCTAGTTCCAGGACAGGCTCCAAAACCACAGAGAAACCATGTCTATCAAAACCAAAAAAAAAAAAAAAAAAAAAAANAAAAAAAAAAAAAAATTACCTAGCCGCCTAGTGGTGGCGCACGCCTTCAATCCCAGCACTCGGAGGCAGAGGCAGTGACATTTCACCCAGCTTTGAGCTTTCCTTGAAAGAGTTGTTAGTTATTGTTGTTGTTCCTTTTGGAAACTACAGCTCCCAGATTCCTCCTGGATTACGGATACCTGCGCGCGGGCGCGCACAGGTGCAGGACATTTCTCCCAGATACCCTTGCGCTTCTCCTTAAAAAGCGAGCTTCCACGAGGTCTCGCTCTCTCTTGCCCTTTACCCTTGTGTGTCTTGCACACCTGTCCCTTATCGTGTCCCCCCCCCATTAAAGCGCACCCACGTGGGAGCCGCGTGTCTGTGTCTCCTCCTTTCGTGCGTGTTTTGTCTGTCCTGTGTTTGTCTCCACACACACACCCGCTTTAAAAGAACAATAATTGTGTGTTGGAGTTCATTGCACACATACCGTCTTGTGGAGGTCAGAGGATAACTTGCAAGTGTCAATTCTTTCCCTCCGCCATGTCAGTCAGGTTTATCAGCAAACACCTTTATCTGCTGAGCCATCTTGCGGACCCCTGTACTCCACAACTGGTTCATTAATGGCTCTACAGCTGCGGGAGGACCTTCCGCTCCTTCAGCCAATGGCTGCTGAAATACCAGCCCACTGGGGCGTGGTCTATTTATCTTTAAAAAAGAGCTACAAGCCTCGGCCTGCTCTCTTGGTTCCGGTGCTTGGTTCCCGCTCCTGCTCCAGGCGACTAGGCTCCTTTCCTGACGGTTGGTGCTTTGTGAGTTTTACCCCCCAAAATAAATACCCCTTTAAATCCTAACTGGTGTGGGATTGTTTCGCGCATTACTCTACAGATGAGCTACCTCCCCTGTCCTCCATTTACAGAAACACCCCCAGTAGTAGAAGTCTGATCGTTAGAGGTCATGGGTAGGTAAGCAGTTGGATGGGTGCAGGGTTCATTGGCAACATAGCGAAGTTCTAGAGAATTAGATGGTTTGTTATGCAACAGCATAAGCGGGTTAATGCTACTGAGCTGGAGGCACACCTACGTGGATTTCGGTTTGGTTACTACAATGAAATGAAGACGGAAAATAACAAATTCTGTCAGGGAACCAGGAACTTCCGCTCATTGCCAGTTGGAATATAAATGTCATGACCACTATGGAAAGATTCAGCAGTTCCTCAAAGTTGAGTATAGCATTATGATATGACTCAACAATTTTACTCTACATGCCTTAGCAAATTTAAAAAAAAAAAGGACATCCGCACGAGAACTTGCATGCTAATGTTTCTAGCTGCATTTCTCATAATTGCTAAAAATGGGACGGGGAAAACTGGGCAACATCTATGCAGTGGACTCTTACTCAGCTGCGCAAAGGCATTAGGTGCTGATAGATGCCACAGTGTGGGCGATGAGCCTTGAGGACATCACATGAAATGACCCCATTTGTAAGATATGATTTGGGTAATCACTTCTCAGGCTTTTGGCGAAGGGCAATAGAAGAAATAGAACAGAAAAATCCATAGGGATTAACCAAGACCTGAGAGGTAGGGGAAGTGGGGACAGGGTTTCTTTTTAGGGCTGATAAAGTGTTCTGGAATTAGACTGTGGTTGTATGGTCACCATTTGTAACTGTTCTGCTCAATGTACCCTATTTTACCTTTCCAGATGCTTTCTTATATTTTATATATGTAATTTGTGTGTGCAGAGGTGCAGGGGACATACATGACATGTCACAGCTGTGAATGTCAGAGGAAAACTTGCAAAAGTTTCTGTTTTTTTCTGTTTGTTTGTTTGTTTGTTTGAGACAAGGTCTAACTATGTAACCCTGGTTGTCCTGAAACTCACTCTGTAACCAGGCTGGTCTCGAACTCACAGAGACCCACCTGCCTCTGCCTCCTGAGTGCTGGGATTAAAGATGTGTAACACTACACCTCTTCTCATATCTTTGTAGTTACAGGAAAGAGGTCCAGGGCTTCCTTCCTGATAGGCAAATGCTCTATTGATGATCCACACCCCAGCCCCTCACTGGGGGATTCTAGGCAAGTCCTCTACCACTGAGCCACACCCCAGCCCCTCACTGGGAGATTCTAGGCAGGGGCTCTACCACTGAGCCACACCCCAGCCCCTCACTGGGGGATCCTAGGCAGGTGCTCTACCACTGAGCCACACCCCAGCCCCTCACTGGGGGATCCTAGGCAGGTGCTCCTCAATTCTTTCCTTCTACCCTGTGGGGCTGGAGGACTGAACTCAGGTTCTCAGTCTTGCTGGCAAGTGCCTTTACCTGCTGAGCCATCTTGCTAGCCTCAAACTACCCTTTTAGAAGATCTTTCTGTTGGTGGTAAGGGTGCTGGGGATTGAACCCAGGACACTTCTCCATCACCAAGCAATACCACACCCTTCAACTTACATTGTAAAAGGGATAAAATGATGAATTCTATATTTGTGGATTGATTTCAATTAGAAAAAGAAATAGAAGCTGGGCAGTGGTGGCGCACGCCTTTCATCTCAGCACTTGGGAGGCAGAGGCAGGTGGGTCTCTGTAAGTTCGAGGTCAGCCTGGTCTACAGAGCGAGTTCCAGGATTGGTTCCAAAACTGCAGAGAAAACCTGTTTTGGAAAACAAAACAAAACATAATACAAAATGAAAGAAGACGAAAAAGATAGGATACTGAGATGCTTTTCAAAAATATTTATGTAAATAGCTGGGCCTTAAAGGCTTGATTCAGACCACACCCAAAGCCAGAGAGATGGTCTGTCCCCTCAGGTGGCCCAGTTTTGGACCAGTGGTCTGGTTTATCGGTTGGAACCTGGCATAGCACAGGAAGGTGGGGATCAAGGGGATTTCCCCTCAGGCTCTTTAAAGCACAAGTCAGGCCCCTGGCAGAGAAGGAAGCTTCTAGCAGAAGACACCTGGCAGAGTCCTCAGGAACCCAGCACCAGTCATCACCCCCTCTCTTGTCTGTTTCCCTCTCTTGTCCCTCCCCTGTTTTATGAGATGGAGTTTCAATATGCAATCCTTCTGCCTCAGCCTCCTGATTGCTGGGACCAAAAGTGTATACAGGTCCCACCTGTCCCTCCATCTTTTGAGTCCCTTGTGGTCTTCCTTGTGCTGCAGGGCCCTCTTATTCTCTCTGGCAAATCTTATATCAAACACCACTCTATGAAAGAAAATGAAGGCTATGGGTGTGGCTCAGTGGTAGAGCCCCTGCCTAGAATCCCCCAGTGAGGGGCTGGGGTGTGGCTCAGTGGTAGAGCCCCTGCCTAGAATCCTCATGAGATATAAAGAAGGTTGTGCATTCTAGGCCCCAAAATAGGTTACACAGAGTTCCAAGCTATTCCAGATCGGGATTCAAAAAAATAAAGCAAAAGAGAAAATGACCAGTCTAGCCCTCAGGTGGGGAAAGCAGAGGCTGGGATAGCTTTATATGCTAGGCTGATAGAGGGACCACACAAGAGGAAAGAGCTAGCTCATTGGAGTACACGCTGGCCAAATCCAGAACAATGTGGACAGCAATAGGTCAGTGGCGCCCTGAATAATCATAAGGACTCCTAGATGTGCGGATGGATGAAGGAATGGACAGATGGGTTGAGGATGGAATTCTGTGTTTTCTCTACCCGTACAGGAAATGTTGGACTGCTTTGGCATGTGACTTATTTAGAAGGCGCAATCTTTCTACAAAAGATCAAGTTCAAACACGTTCATTCGGATCAGCCCCAAGCAGTATGATTAGTGCTCTTCTCTTTTTCTTTTTAGTTTGTGGCCCTGGCTGTCCTGGAACTCCCTCTGTAGACCTCGAACTCACAGAATCCATCTGCCTCTGCCTCCTGAGCGCTGGGATTAAAGGCCTGTGCCACCACCTCAATGATTAGTGTTGTTTTCTCTTTAGTTCATTTGAGATTCGTTTGTTTATTTGTTTGCTTGCTTGTTTGAGGCAGAATCTCAATAGATAACACAGAATAGTCTCAAATTCAGGATTCTCTTTCCCCTGCAAACTCTCAAGTGCTGGGATCATAGGCATGGACCACTGTGCCCAGCAATGTTAGTCTTCCACTCACCTCTTCTCATCTCTTTGCAGTTACAGGAATGGGATCCAGGGCTTCCTTCCTGATAGGCAAATGCTCTACTGCTGATCCACACCCCAGCCCCTCACTGGGGGATTCTAGGCAGGGGCTCTACCACTGAGCCATACCCCAGCCCCTCACTGGGGGATTCCATGCAAGGGCTCTACCACTGAGCTACACTAGCCAGCTCAATGGTTTTCTTATAAAAAAAGGAAACTTGAACACATAGACAGATTCAGACAGAGGAGAGAGATGTGAAATCAGAGGAAAAAGCAAAGGCCATTCATGCAGGAGGAGACTGGCCTGGAATAGTGCCCTTTGCTCAGCCCTTGGAAGAAACCATCCCTTCCCATGCCTCAGTCTTAACCTGGCCCCCAAGACTAGGATGTCGGGAAAGCTGCTGCTGAAGCCGCTGAGTCAACAGTGCTATGTAGTGGCAGCAGTCTGGTAAATGGGGTCAGTACCATCCACAGAATGTCTCCTGACACAGGAGGAACGAGCTAGGAGATCTCCAACGGCTGCTCAAATCAGTAAAGACAACATTTACGAGCGTGATACAGTGAGTCTGCAGAGCAGGATGAGACTTGCAATCGCAGCCCTTGGTAGGCTGAGGCAGGGGTGTTGTGGAGTCTAGATCAGGCTCCGCTGCAGAGGAAAACGTGGTTTCAAAGACAAATTAAACAAGCCCATAGTCTCAGCACTTGGGGCAGGGCAGGGGCAAGGATGTTTGAGGATGGAGGATTTCCATGAGTTTGACAATAACCTGAACTAGAGTGACACCCTGTCTTGAAAAAGCCAACCCAGGGACTGGGAGTACAGCTGAGTTTGTAGAGCGCCGGGTTCTATCCCGAGCACTGTAGAAACTGGCTGTGGCAGTCCCACACTGATAAGGGGGCATGTGTGTCCCCTCGTACCCCATTTCAGACCTAGGTACCTATGCATGTGTGTCTGACAGTGGCTGTTCCTCTAATTCTGTGACAGGGAGGAAAGGGCAGTCAAAGAGTCCAAGAGTGAAACACTATGTCCTCAAGACCAGCTAGAAGGTGCGCCATTTCCAACAGACGTTTCTACTGCCGAGCCTCTAATACAAAGATTTCTGCAGTGGGACAGAGAAACTGGGCATTCATCTGTGGGAAGAAAGCTCAGTGGGGCACTCTGGCTGACTGCCTCGGCTTCCCCATTGTTTTCTGCTGGATGTTTTGAGTACTGGATTTGATGATAGATAGTTTTTATCCATCTGCCTGTCTACTTACCTCCTATCATACATCTGTCTGTCTGTCTGTCTGTCTGTCTGTCTATCTTCAATGTCTGTGATCTATCTATCATCATCTATCTTTTATCTATTTATCTGTCTATCTTCTAGCTAGCTAGCTATCTGTCTTCAATGTCTTCCATCTATCTATCTCTCTATCTGTCATCTATATAGCTCTTGCTATTTTTTTTAAAGATTTATTTATTATGGTATTACAACTTTCTGCCTCCATTCATACTCACACGCCAGAAGAGGGCGCCAGATCTCTTTACAGATGGTTTAGAGCCACCATGTGGTTGCTGGGAATTGAACTCAGGACCTCTGGAAGAGCAGACAGTGCTCTTACCCACTGAGCCATCTCTCCAGCCCCCGCTCTTGCTATTTTTTAACTTTAGCTTGCTATAAACTTAACAAGCTCACTCATTTAACACCACCTATGATCACCTACTGTAGATCATTCTCTAGATGGCACAAAACAGTCACCAACAAAGTTCATGCTTGAATATGACCAAAATGACCCGGGCAGCGGTGGTCTGCACCTTTAAATCCCAGCACTCTGCAGGCAGAGGCAGGTGAGTTTGAAGTCAGCCAGCCTAGTCTAGAGAGTGAGTTCGAGGACAGCCAGGGCTACACAGAGAAACCTTGTCTCAAAAGCCAGAAAAAAAAATGACCAAACTATTTTAAGTTACCAAAAACATAATAGCAGAAAGTTTTGATAATGTATAAAATAAGTTTATCCTTTTGTGTTGGGCCTGATTCATAGCTCTCCTAGGAGATATGTGGCCCATGACCACAGGCTGGCTACACCTGTGATCAAACACAATGATAAAACTTAATCAAACTAATCATTCACTAACTAGCTGTGGCATCAACACTGTTGCCCTTCAGTGGGTGGGTGTTCCTCCAGGTCAAGGGTTCTCAACCTGTGGATCACAACCCCTTCAGGGTCACTGAACATTGGAAAACACAGATATTTACATTACAATTCATAACAGTGACAAAATGACAGTTATAAAGTAGCAAGGAAGATAATTTTCTGGTCCGGTCCTATATCATGAGGGTGGCAACATTAGGAAAGTTGAAAACCACTGCTCTGGGTCCTGCCTGGCTCTTCTGAACTTTTCAATGGAATTTAGAGCCTTGAATATGCTAGGCAGACACTCTACCAGTGAGCTGTGCTTCTGGCCCCTTACTGGGGGATTCTAGGCAAACGCTCTACCAGTGATCTACAGGTATTGTCCTCTGAACTTCTTTTCTTGTATTATCCCTATTTCACCAGGGAGAAAACTAAGACAGAGATTTTGATGATGAGCCCAGAAGAGCCCTAAGGTGGGACAGAGCAGGCTGACCCCATGCCTTCCCGGGAGGATCCCTTGTCCTCATCGTGTGCTGGGCAAATGCCCTCTGTTGAGTGGCGCCCATTCCATATGCCTTCTTCTCCCATCTGTCCCTTCCTTTTCAAAATAAAGATATATTTATTTTCTATGTATGAGAGTTTTCCCTGTATTCTCTCCATGTACTACGTGCCTGTGGCGATCCCTTCTGGTCTACAGTCCCAAGCATCTGGAGTTACCGAGGACTGTGAGACACCACGTAGGAGCTGAGACTCGAACCCGGGGCCCCTGGAAGAGCAGCCAATGTTCTAACCTCTGAGCCATCACTCCAAGTTCCGGTCCTTCCTTTTGACCCTCACTGTTACCATCATCACACACCATCCTCAGGTCCCTTTTAGTTCCTATCATACCCTTGTCTCCCAAAGTGAGCAGGACATCTGGGGTTTGAAGTAAGGGGAAGTCACAGGTGTTAGGAACTTGGACAAGATTGAGGTAGGAAGCACAGAAGATTCAGGAGAACAGATTGGTGGTGTCACAACCGTTTGTGGCATCCTCTTCCTTGCTATCAGTCAGTCAGACACATGTGCACACATACACCACACACACACACACACACACACTCACTCACTCTAAGGGTACTAGGCACAGGGGAATCCTGAGAACCACTTACCTGGAAGTGACCCTGTGACGGTTCAAACACCAAGTCGAGAAGTGGTCTTCCCTTTGACTTACTCAGAGCCAGAGGTTCAGGATAAGGGTAGGGACCTCTTCAGGAGGGTGTGGAGGAGAAGGCTGAGAATTTCACCTCACTTGGCTTTGCAAAATGGAGAATTCGCAAGGACTTTCAAGATGTTGACTAGCCCACGGTAAACAGATGGAAATGACTGGTTGGGGTGAGAGCTACTCTCATCAGGGGGTGCACACTGAGCCACTCTGGAGATGAACTTCTACCCCACATACCCGAGCCCAATCCAGGAAGGGGTGTGGCCCAAGACAGAGGCAGGGAGGGGGCACAGGCGGCCTCTATGGATTGTCTTGCCCTTTGGTCTATGGGAGGATTGTCAAAGACTTGCCTTGAACATGAACAAGAAACCCAGATTAGAAAACAAATTTAGTGATATCTCTAACCAGCTAGCCCAGTTGGGGTGTTCAAAGAAACAGCTGCAGCCCCAAGGGATCCTTTTGTGCATTGCAATATCACGATTCCATCTCTCCTTGGAGGTCCCAGTGGGCAGAAGAGCTATGGAGAGGTTGAGCTCAAAGAAAGAGAAGGAAGACAGCAGGGGAAAACAAAGTCACCTAAAGACAGAAGGAGCAACCTTGAATGGTGGAGGGACCAGCGTCAGGAAATGTGCAGCCATTGTGTTAAGTGCATGTACCCACGTGTGAATGTCATGTACTTGTATACATGGGAGTGCATAAGTATTTCGAGGTGCATATGGAAGTCAAAGCCAACCTCAGGTGTCATTCCTCAGAAGCCATGCACCCTGTTTTAAAGTTTGCATTTATTTAGTTTCGTGTGTGTGCACGCACTCACAAGAGCATTCAGACATTCGAGCATGTACATGCATGTATGCAATCTCAAATGCATGCAGAGCGCCTCTGAGGAGGTCAGAGACCATCTTGCAGGAGGCAGCTTTCTCCTTTTACCGTGTGGGTCCCAGTGATAGAGCTTGGGTCATCAGGCTTAGCTGCAAGGACCTTTGCTGAACCCCGTCTTGGTTTTTGAGATATGGTCTCTCTGTGGGCGTGGGACTTACTAATTCAGCTAGACTGGTTGATCAGTTAGTCCCCCGGTTTCACCTGTACCTGCTCTCCAGTGCGGGTTTATAACTGTATACACAGTGGCGTACTGTGCCAGGCTTTTCTACATGGATTCTGGGACCCAACTCGAGTTCTAACCCTTGAATGACAAGGACTTCACTAAGTGCGCTAATACAAGTCTCAGAGGACAGAATCCTAGCTGTCTCATGAGGACCTATTTCTTCACTTCCCCTCCCTTCCTCCTGTATTCCCTCTCTCTTTCCACTTGTTATTTTTTAAGTTACATTTATTTATGTGTGTGTGTGTTTGCATGCACGTGGAGACGGGAGGGCAACTTGAAGGAATCAGTTTTCTGCTCCTACCTCGTCTTTTTGGGATCCTGAGGATAAACAAGTTGCCAGGCTCGGCAGCAGGCGCTTTCACCTGCTGAGCCCTTTAATTCTTTGTTTGTCTCTATGGTTCCAATCTTTCCAGTAATTCACACAACTCCTTATCTTCTGGTTGCTGAAGTAGCCCAGCGGGCAACATCTGACCAGAGCAGTATCTGTCAACGTGCCTGGCCATAAAAACCCAGCACTCACTGCACTGATCCAAAGGACACTCACTAAATTGCCATTTTCTTCCTTGTAGCATTGCAGGCCAGCTGGCTGACCTTTCTTTCTCGTGATTTGTTTTTTTCCTGAGACAGGGTTTCTCTGTGTAGCCCTGGCTGTCGTGGAGCTGGCTCTGTAGACTGGCCTAGTCTTGAACTCAGAGATCCTCCTGCCTCTGCCTCCCGAGTGCTGGAATTAAAGACTACAGGCATACGCCGCTGCACCAGGCCACTTCTCCCCTCTCTTAGGGTGAAGTCTCAATGTAAGATAGAGGGTGGGCTTCTCTCGAATGTTATAGTCAAAGTGTGGCCATTTCCCAGTTGCTTACAAGCAAAGATCATGTCTTGCTCTCAGGAGGGATTTCCCCTTCACCCTGGATCTCTGCTGTTACATTTTCTATAATGTCTAAGGGCTCAACCTTGAGCTGTTCCTCCCCATAAGTGAGGATGGAAAAGCTTTCCTTCTCTTTTTGTTTCCTTTCTTCTTCCTTCCCCTTCCCTCTCTTCCCCTCCTTACCCTTCCCTTCCTCCCGCCTCTATTTCTGATACAGGGTCTTACCATGTAACTCCATGTGGCCTGGACCTCACACTCCCCGACCTCAGCCTCCTAAATTCTGGGATCGCAAATTCACAGCACCAATCCTGGTCCTGAAACACCCATTTCAGACACGATACCTACGACCTCAGTGTCCACTGGATGAACAAAATAAAAAGTAATGGCGGCCTAGCATGGTGAAGCCTCTGCAGCAAGGGCAAGCAGGGCCACTTTGGATCCTGGCTCTGCCGACTGTGGTGTTATCATCGTTATCTGGGAAGTGAAGACGAAACCCTTCTTCCCTGTGCGGTGTCTAGAGGGACAAAGAGTGAACTGCTGTTTATTGAGCTCCTGGCTCCGTGCCTGGACGCAGTAAACATTAATGAGGTACCATGTCCCTCCAAGTACAAAGGACTCTTGGAAGACGGGACAGATCCAACCAAGAAGCTTCAGAAAGGGGCAAAGAAGGTAACCGGGGTGCTCCAAGAAAAGCCTGGAGGACGGAGCTTTTAGAAGGTGAAAGAAGAAATGGGTCTGGGAGATTAGGGGCAGAAAGTGTAGGTCTTTGTCGCCAAGGGTCCCATGTTGGAATATCAACTGGAATATCACGGCGTGAAGTCTACTTGTGAGTGCTGTAATCCCAGCATTGGAAGGCATAAACGAGAGGGCAGGAGTTCAAGGTCATCTCATCCATCTGCACACTGAGTTCAAGGCCATCCTGGGATCTGTGAGACCCTGTCTCAAAAAAATTATTATTATAGCACAATTCTTGACAAATGCCTGGGGAGATCTTGGTGGACAGACAGACGAGATGGGCTGAGGGGCTAATGATAAATGTTTCCCATCTGGCCCTACAGAGGGAGCGCTCACGATAGTAGTGCTTGCCCATTCCTATGGTGAAGATATTTCCTCTGTGATCCCAAGTTACAGATTCGATGTCCCTGAAGACGATTTGGAAGGAGATGCTCACAGTGAGCATGAACATGTCCTCAAGCCTGAACTTCTAACCTTCCCGTCTCCACTTCCCAAGTGTGGGGTCTCGGGTATGCACCATCATTTCTGGTCCCTGAGGTCCTGGACACCAGGCGTGTATCTTTTCTATGCTAGGAAAAGCTAAGGCTGGGACTCGCTCTGCAGAAGCCTTTGCTGAACCTGAAGTAAAGCAGGCTGTGGGAGTATGCGGAGGAGGAGGCTGCTCACATCATTGTGAACAGGAAAAAGAGAGGGCAGTATAGGGTTTTAAGTGAGAAATGTCCCTCATAGGCTCATGTATTTGAATACTTTATCCCCTGTAGGTGGCGCTGTTGAGAAGGTTATGGGCCAGGCAGTGGCAGCACATACCTTTAATCCCAGCACTTGGGAGGCAGAGGCAGGAGGATCTCTGTGAGTTTGAGGTCAGCCTGGTCTACAAGAACTAGTTCCAGTATAGGCTCCAAAGCTACAGAGAAACCCAGTCACCCTGTCTCAAAAAAGAAAAACAAAAAACAAGAGAGAGAGAGAGAGAGAGAGAGAGAGAGAGAGAGAGAGAGAGAGAGAGAGAGAGAGAGAAGGTTATAGAATCTTTAGGAGTTAGAGCCTTGCTGGAGACATTCAGTCACTGGGGAGTGGGTGGGCTTTGAGGGTTTATAACCCACTTTCTGTCCTACCTCTCAGCTTCTTCCTAAGCGTGAATGACCATGTGATCAGCCAGCTTCCTGCTTCTGCCACCCTGCTTTTTTCTCCTGTTGCCCTGCCTTCCCGCCCTGGTGGACACTATCTCTCTGGAGCCATAAGCCCAAACAAACCTTTTCTTTCCTAAGTTGCTTTTTAGTTGTGGGATTCTATCACAGCCACAGAAAAGTAGGTAATACAGACGGTAACAAGGAGTGGCCAAGGGAAGATGCACACACCCACAATAACAGCCCTTGTGGTGTACACTCTCTGACCAGGCCCCACCTTGCACAATTCAGCCCCCCTCAGTACTCTAATCATGACCCTTTCCATGGACCAGTCCCTTCATGAGGACCAAATCATGATCCATTTGCTTCCTAAAATCTCTACTTGTAAACACTGGGCTATGTCCATTAAGATCAACCTCTGATATCTGAACTTTTTGAAGGGGCATGTTATATCCAAACCTAACAGAATTCTAGATTGCCTTTTCCTTCTTTTTCTCTCCTCTTCTCCTTCTCGCTTCCCTCCTCCCCTCCTCTCCTCTCCCTTCCTCCCTTTCCCTCCCTTTCCCTCCTCTTCCCTCCTTTCCTCCCCTTTCTCCCTTCCTTTCCTTTCCCTTCCCCTCCCCTCCCTCCCTTCCTCTCTCCTCCTCTCTCCTTCCCTCCTCTCTCCTCCTCCCCTCTCCCTTCTTCTCCTCTCCTCTCCTCTCCTCTCCCCTCCTCTCCTCTCGCTCCCCTTCTCTCCCTCCCTTCCTCTCCTCCCTCCCCTCCTCTCCCCTCCTATCCTCTCTTCATCTCTCCCTTCCTCTGGCTTTCTCTTTAGAGACTGAGTCACACCATGCTGCCCTAGCTGGCCTCGAACTTTACTTGAGTTTTACCTGCCTCTGCCTCTTGAGTGCTAGGATTAAAAGTTTGTGCCGAGCCTGGCAAAGAATCTAACATTTTTACGGGGAATAGACAAGTAGCCACACCTGGGCCTAGCCCACAGTGAAATTCCAAAGTCCCAGAAGGAATTCTGGAGTTCCTTGACCCTGTGAGTTTGGGATCGTGCAGACAGGTGTCCTCCGAGGAGAAGCCTTGTGTCCCGGGCAGGGCTTCACAAGCATAGCTCTTTGTACAAGTGCACAAGGGACAGCTGGCTGTGGCCCCTTATCAGTCAGTTGTTGGTCGACAAGACTGTGTGGCTGCCAGGTTCCTTGAGGCCAACCAAAGGCCAGCTCTGCAAGCAGATCTTTCTAGGAATGCGTCTTAGGTTTGCCCTGTTAACCTTTTTCTACACTTGGCAAATATGACCATTAAAAAGGTCCAGAGGGTAAGAGCCAGAGGCAGTGAATGACTCTTCGGGATTGAGGTAGTTTGATTGGCTATGGCCCCCAAGGACTCATGGGAGTAGCGCTATTAGGAGGTGTGGGATTGTTGGAGTGGCCGGGTGGCCTTGTTGGAGGAAATATGTCACTGTGGAGGAGGGCTTTGAGGGCTCGTGCATGCTCAAGCCACGCCCAGTGCAGCAATTCCTTTCCTGTTGCTTACAGATCAGGGTGTAGAACTCTCAGCTCCTTCTCCAGCACCATATCTACCTGCGTGCTGCCATGTGCAAGACCCATGCATGCCCAACACAGACCAAATCCCTGCGTGGAGTGTGTGTGTGTGTACCTGAAATCCTACCCCTTGCTGAGGAGCTATTGGCAATTGTTAGCTGATGGGGGAGGAAGAGACGTTTTTCTCTAAGAGTGTAGCCCCTAGGGAGTTAACCACCATACCCCAGCGGAAGGTAGCGCAGCCAGGAATGTCTGCGAAGCACAAATTGATCTTGATGGAAAAAATAAAATGCAAATTGGGTGGGAAGGGGAGAGGGGTGGGTCTGGGAAGAGTTAAGGTAGGAAATGTGAGTATGATCAAATCACATAGTACAAAATTGCCTAACAACTAAATAGACATATGTATATGTCTATATGTATATGATGTGTATATGTATACATACATTCGTCTATATATATGTGTATATATTTAGAGGTACAAATTGGGTTAGCAAGATGGTTAAGCAAGTAAAAGTGTTTGCTGCCAAGCCTGACGACCTGAATTGAACCCAGGGACACACATGGTGGAAGGAGAGAACTGACTCCTGCTGACCCCTGACCTCCCAAAGTATATGCCCCTCCCCACCACACAATAAAAAATAATAAAGTGTAATGTTTTTCTGTATGTATATTTTTAATTGATATTTTTTGAGTTCTACATTTTTCTCTGCTCCCCTCCCTGCCTCTCCCCTTCTGCCTTCAACACTCCCCCAAGGTCCCCATGCTCCCAATTTACTCAGGAGATCTTGTCTTTTTCTACTTCTACTTCCCATGTAGATTAGATCTATGTAAGTCTCTCTTAGGGACCTCATTGTCTAAGTTCGCTGGGATTGTGGTTTGTAGGCTGGTTTTCTTTGCTTTATGTTTAAAAAACACCTACGAGTGAGTACATGTGATAATTATCTTTCTGCGTCTGGGTTACCTCACTCAAAATAATGTTTTCTAGTTCCATCCATTTTCCTGAAAAATTCAAGCTGTCGTTATTTTTTTCTGCTGTGTAGTACTCTGTTGTATAAATGTACCACATTTTCCTTATCCATTCTTTGATCGAGGGGCATTTAGGTTGTTTCCAGGTTCTGGCTATGACAAACAAAGCTGCTATGAACGAACATAGTTGAGCACATGTCTTTGTGGCACGATTGAGCATCCTTTGGATATATACCCAAAAGTGGCATTACCGGGTCTTGAGGAAAGTTGTTTCCTAATTTTCTGAGAAGTAGCCACCCTGACATCCAAAGGGGTTATACCAGCTTGCATTCCCACCAGCAATGCAGAAGTGTTCCCTTTTCCCTACAACCTCTCCAGCATAAGTTGTCATCAGTGTTTTTGATCTTGGCCATTCTTACAGGTGTAAGATGGAATCTCAGAGTTGTTTTCATTTGCATTTCTCTGATGACTAAGGATGTTGAACATTTCCTTAAGAGTCTTTCAGCCATTTTAGATTCCTCTGTTGAGAATTCTCTGTTTAGGTCTGTACTCCATTTTTTTTTTAATTGGATTCTGTGATCTTTTGGTGATCAATTTCTTGAGTTCTTTGTATATTTTGGAGATCAGATCTCTGTCTGATGTGGGGTTAGTGAAGATCTTTTCCCATTCTGTAGGCTGTCATTTTGTCTTGTTGACCATGTCCTTTGCTTTACAGAAGCTTTTCAGTTTCAGGAGGTCCTATTCATTAATTGTTTCTCTCAGTGTCTGTGCTGCTGGGGTTATATTTAGGAAGTGGTTCCCTGTGCCAATGCATTCAAGTGTACTTCCCACTTTCTCTTCTATATGGTTCAGTGTGGCTGGCTTTATGTTGAGGTCTTTGATCCATTTGGACTTGAGTTTTGTGCATGGTGATAGATATGGATCTATTTTCATTCTTCTACATGTTGATATCCAGTTATGCCAGCACCACTTGTTAAATATGCTTTCTTTTTTTCCATTTGATATTTTTTGCTTCTTTATCAAAAATCAGGTGTTCGAAGATATGTGGATTGATATCTGGGTCTTTATTTGGTTCCATTGGTCCTCCTCTCTGTTCTTATGCCAATACCAGGCTGTTTTCAGTACTGTAGCTCTGTAGTAGAGTTTGAAGTCAGGGATTGTGATGCCTTCAGAAATTCTTTTATTGTACAAGATTGTTTTAGCTATTCTGGGTTTTTTGATTTTCCGTATGAAATTAAGTACCATTCTGCTAAGGTCTTTGAAGAGTTTTGCTGGGATTTTGATGGGCATTGCATTGAATCTGTTGAAGTGTAAATTTTTTTTAAATGTATAAGTTGTCAGACTGCAAGGCTGTGTTATAAGCTGTTTATAAAAGATGTGTTTTAAATACAAAGACACAAGTAAAAATTAGTTCTCTCCAAAGGACTCTCACTGGATATATTGACCACTGTCGAGGGCAGGCCAGCAGTATTTGGGTCAACATGAAGGGAACCCAGTGGTGTTTTTGTAAACTTTGTGTTCATTTGGCGTTGTCTGGGTATCTTTTGTCTTACTGCTCTTTGGCTTGTGTATTATGGTTTCTGGTTTGGGTTGGGCTTTTTATTTTTTGGGTATGTGTATTTCTTGTCCTTCCTCTTGATTTTGTTTTGCTTTTGATTTTTGTAAGTTATGATTTGTTTCTCTCTCTCTCTCTCTCTCTCTCTCTCTCTCTCTCTCTCTCTCTCTCTCTTTCTCTCTCCTGTCTGTTTTCTAAAGAGAGAGATTAAGAAGGCATGGAGCAGATACAGAAAGACAATGATCACATGTACTCACTCATGGGTGGTTTTTAAACATACAGCAAAAAAAAAAAAAAAACAGCCTACAAACCACAATCCCAGAGAACTTAGACAACAATGAGGACCCTAAGAGAGACTTGCATAAATCTAATCTACATGGGAAGTAGAAAGTAGAAAAAGACAAGATCTCCTGAGTAAATTGGGAGCATGGGGACCTTGGGGGAGGGTTGGAAGGGGGAGAGTAGCCGAAAAAATGTAAAGCCCAATAAAAATTGATAAAAAAAAATTTTTAAAAGAAGGCATGGAGCTGGATGCATGGGAAGATGGAGGAGGATCTGGGAGCAGTTGGGGGATGAGGAAGCCATGATCAGGATATATTATCAAAAACACTTATTTTAGATATAAAGACATATCCCCAAACCCACATGAACAGCAGGGCATGGGGTACCAACGTGGAGTTCTTGTGCTGAGGAAGCAGAGTCAGGCAGATCCCTGTGGCTCAATGTCCAGCCAGCCTAGCCTGACTGACGAACTTGGGCCATGCAAACAACCCCATCTCCAAATAAATAAAAAATAATAAAAAGAAAGGAAAGAAGGAAGATGGAGAATTTTAAAAAATAACAAAGTAGACAGCATTTGAGGAAGGATACCTGAGGTACACACACACACACCCTAAAAAATATACTGGAGGGAGAAAGAGAAACGGATAGGGGAAGACACACAACCATAATGAGAAAGAGAAACGGATAGGGGAAGATACACAACCATAAGGAGGATTGGGGCTGGCAAATTTGCCAGGAGGTAAAGGCGCTTGCTGCCAAGCCTGATGATCTGAGTTCAATCCCTGGAACACACAAGGCAGGAGGGATCCAATCCTTGAAGGTTGTCCTCTGACCTCCACACATGTGCAGTGACACACAGCCCACACATGTACACACACAATGAATGCAAATATAGAGGACAGTCCCTAATAGTTCATTAGAAGGACTCACACACAGATAGATATATGTGCAAGCAGTGGCTCCTAAAGAAACAGCCAAAATCAGTAGAAGGGAAAGGAGGAGCTGATGTAGGTGAGTCATCTGTTTATCTATTGCTTTCACTGGTTAATTAATAAAGAAACTGCTTTGCCTTTGATAGGACAGCAGCTTAGATAGGTGGAGTAGACAAAACAGAATGCTGGGAAGAAGAAGAAGAAGAAGAAGAAGAAGAAGAAGAAGAAGAAGAAGAAGAAGAAGAAGAAGAAGAAGAAGAAGAAGAAGACAGTAAAGCAGACACCATAGCTCTCCTCTCTGAGATGGACACAGGTTAATGATCTTTCCCGGTAAGCCACCACCTCGTGGTGGTACACAGATTATTAAAAATGGGTTAATCAAGATGGTGAGAGTTAGCCAATAAGAGGTTACAGATAATGGGCCAGGCAGTGTTTAAAAGAATACAGTTTCCATGTAATTATTTTGGGTAAAGCTAACCAGTGGCCAGGAGCTGGGTGGGGGGAAGCAGCCCACCGCTCCTTCTACAAGGAGCTAGAGGGATAGCTGCTAAGAATACTTACCACTACTCAGAGGAGCCACATTCAGTTCCTGGCACTCATGGCAGACAGCTCACAACCACCTAACTCCAGCTCTAGGGGTTCTGACTCCCTCTTCTGGTCTCTGCAGCTACCCATGAATACACACACACACACACACACACACACACACACACACCACACCACCATGCCTGGCTTTCGTTGCTACACATGCCTTTAATCCCAACACTTGGGAGGCAGAGACAGGTGGATCTCTGTGAGTTTGAGGTCAGCCTGGTCTACAAGAGTTAGTTCCAGGACAGGAACCAAAGCTGCAGAGAAACCCTGTCTCGAAAAACAAAAACATTAATTTTAAGAAATAAGACTAGTGGGGCTGGAGAGATGCCTTGGAGGTTAAGAGCATTGCCTGCTCTTCCAAAGGTCCTGAGTTCAATTCCCAGCAACCACATGGTGGCTCACAACCATCTGTAGAGGGGTCTGGTGCCCTCTTCTGGCCTGTAGGCATACACACAGGCAGAATATTGTATACATAATAAATAAATAAATATTTTTTTAAAAAAAAGAAATAAGACTAGGGATGTAACTTGGTTTCACGGTACCAGCATAGAATCTCCCAGTGAGGGTCCGAAAGCCTGGCTCTAGGTGTCCCAATGGGCCAGGTCCACTCATTCACCTCAGACGACCTGAGGGTTGAATGGTGGCGAGTATAGGGAATTTGGGGGGATTTTATGGAGAAGGGACAAAATCAAGAGGCAAGAAACAAGCATAGTCATGCTGTCTTTATACCTTTGGTGTGTTTTGTACAAGTACAATCACACTCATGGAGGTCAAGGGGTTTTGTTCCTCACTTTCTACCTTGTTTGAGGCAAGGTCTCCTGTTGCTTTTTGGTGTCTACTAGCTGGCCTGGGAGTTTCCAAGGATTCTTCTATGTCTGTCTCCCACCTTACCACCAGAGGTCAAGGGTCACAGTCATAGGCTACACAGACTCGGGGGACCCAAACACAGGATCTTACACTGATAACCATTTCACCACGCCACCATCTTCCCAGCCCTAGCAGTCTTGGTCAACACATGGTCTGATTTATCTTGCATGTGTGTGCAAATGTTCCATTGGGTGCAGGTGAGGATGTGATCAGGTGTGTATGTGCACATGTGTATGTGAGCATGTAGCAGCCAGAGAAAAACACAGGTGTCATATCTTAGGTCCATTCATCTTTTCTTTCTTTTTATTCTATTTTGTTTACAAGGTCCCTGGAAATCAGCAATTAGCCTAAGCTGGCTGATAAGTCAGACTTAGCGATTTCCCTGTCTCTGTCTCTCAGCTCTGGAATTACAAGTGTCTGCCACCTTACCCAGATTTTACTGTGGTGGTTTTTTGTTTGTTTGTTTTGACACAGGGTCTCCTGGAACTTGCTGACCTCAAACTCACAGAGAGCTGCCTGCTTCTGCCTCCCAAGTGCTGGGATTAGACACCATCATACTCTGCTAATACCCAGCTTTTTAATATCAGTTCGGGGGGGGGGGGAATCAAATGCAGGGTCCATGCTTGCAAGTCAAGCTCTTTCCTGACTGAGCCATTTTCCCAGCCCTTGATGGAGGTGGGTCCTGTATCTTATCTGTTGCTCTCATTGGTTAACTAATAAAGAAAACTGCTTGGCCTGATAGGACAGAAAATTAGGTAGGCGGAGTAGACAGAACAGAATGCTGGGAGAAAGAAGCCGAGTCAGGCAGTCGCCATGATTCTCCCACTCCAGACAGACGCAGGTTAAGATCTTTCCTGGTAAGCCAGCTCGTGGTGCTACACAGAATATTAGAAATGGGTTAGATCAATATGTAAGAGCTGGCCAAAGGGAGGCTGGAACTAATGGGCCAGGCAGTGTTTAAAAGAATACAGTTTCTGTGTAATTATTTCGGGTATAAAGCTAGCCGTGCAGGCGGCTGGATGCCAGGAACCAGGAACGTAGCCTGCCGCTCCCAACGACAAGGCCTGACTGATCACCTCTCAAGAGCCCTGGCAGTGCAAGCAGAGACTTCTGTGGTCTTTGGGTTCCTAGAATATGAACGATCAACTGTTATTTGGAGAAGAGAGATGACCAGGGAAGGGGAGATGTTACCAGAACAAAATGGGTGATTTGGGAGCAATGCCTGGCTCCACATTTGTTTGGGGGCATGGTGGGAGCCTCCCAGACACTACACTGCTGGTCCCGAACATAGTTTTGCAAACACTAATGACTGACAGCCTTGGCTGTGTTGTCTCTGTTAAGCCAGACGATTGTCTCAATTTCTCTCATCTTCATTCCTTCAGCCTAGAAAGGGGAGAGATTGGACAAACTTTTGGTTAGCCAGCCTATTTCACCAGGTTTTGCTTCTTGTTTTTTAGGGGAACCGAGAGGCTAAAACAACCTCTTGTAGCCCACCCAGACTAGTCCCCAATTCCCTCTGTAGCCAAGGATGACCTTGAACTCCAGCCTCCAGCTCCCAACTGTGAGATCACAGCACACACCAACCCACCTAGTTTCTGTGGGGCTGGGGGTGGAACCCGGGGCTCTGTGCTTGCTAAGTGAGCCCTGCACACACTGACCTCCAGCCCTGGTCCCAGGAAATGACCAGCTTTAGGTGGATGTTGCTTAAACACACAGCGTGTGTCTGTGCAACGTCAAATTGGAATCTGATCCAAAGTGTAACAGTTCAAGAGAGGGTACAGACAGGAAGCTAAGGGTTTGAAGGTCCCGCCCTGTGCTTCAGTTACGTCGGGGAACTGAAGATCCAAGCGAAGATTCTACTTTCAGTAGAAGTATCTTCTAAATCCCCATTATGGGAAGAAGCGGCAGAAGTGAGACATGTAGAAGTTGTGGTTGGAAGAAAATCTGAGGACCGTTTCTCTGGAAGTCATGAGACGCATTGACCTACAAGTCAGAGTAAGATTCTCCCAGCCCGCAATTAGTAGCTGTCATCAATTGCAGAGAAACAGGAGCCTCTTGCCAGCAACGAACATGATTAAAAAAAAAAAAACATAAACTTTTTGTGATGGGATCTCTCATTTTAGTCTTGAAATGCTATGTAGACCAGGCTGGCCCCAAACTCACACAGATCCTCTGCCTCTGCCCCCCGAGTGCTGGGATTAAAGAAGTGGATGACTTATCCAGGTCAAGAACATGATTTTAAATTTAATTATCTTGAGTCTGTTTTTGTTTTGTTTTTGAGGCAGAGTCTCTTGTAACCTAGGCTAGCCTTGAACTTGATATGTAGCCAAGGGTGGCCTTGGACTTCTGACCCTCCCACCCCTACCACCTGAGTGCTGGGCCCAGGTATGTGCCACAGTGCCAAGTGTATGTATGTAGCTCACGTTTCCAGCCCCTAGAAGCCTTTATGTTAAGATTAGAAATGTTCTTTTTAAGTATATATTTAAATTGTCCATGTATGTTCTGCCTTCCTGTGTGTACATCACATGCATGCGGTGCCTGTGGAGGCCAGAACAAGGCATCAGGCATCCGATCGCCTAGAAGCAGAGTTACAGGTGGCTGTGAGCCTCCATCTGAGAACTGGGAATTAAACCTGGCTCCTCCGAAAGAGCAGCCAGTTCTCTCCACCACGGAAACCAGCCCCAACTACCCAGTCTTTAAATCTTACCTTGGTTGAAATTGACTAGCCCAGTTACAGTTCCCATCGACACAGAAAGAGATCAATAACATTATTAGCAAAAATAGAAAGCAGATAACAATGTACTCTGGAGCTTTGGGGACATTAGGTGCCGTAGGGGGTGTTACTCCAATACAAGCATCGCAGAATCATGATGGTGACTCTTCATTGTCAACTAGACGATTTGGGATCACCTAGGAGACTGGCGAGGTGCACCTGTGGTGTGTCTGTGAGAGACTCCTCGAGAGGGCTGGCCGAAGTGGGGAGACCGTCCTTGAATGTCAGTAGCATCATACGACCGGCTGGAATTAGGGACTGGATTCTAAGAAAACATGCCGGTGAGACAGCACAGTGGTACCTGCTGGTGAGCGCCGTGAACAGAGTTCCATCCCTGGGTTTCCCAATGGTACCTGCTGGTGGACACAGTGAACGGAGTTCCATCCCTGGGTCCCCCACATGGTAGAAGGGGCACGCCCACTCCAGAAAGTTGTTCTCTGACCTCCACAGCTCAGTGAGGGAGCCTGCCACCAAGCCTGACAATAGACGCTCCACCCCTTGGACCCATTCGGTGGAAGGAGAGAAGTTACTCCTGAAAGTTGTCTTCTGGCCTCCACAGCCACACAGTAGTGTGTGTACCAACACACACACACACACACACACACACACACACACACACCACAATAAAGAAACAAAAATGTAAAAAATATTAAGGGTGATGATGGGGCTGGAGAGACAGCTCAGTGGCTAAGCATACTTGATGCTCTTCCAGAGGACCAGGGTTCAGTTTCCAGTGCCCACATCAGGTGGCTCACAAACACCTGTCACTCCAGCTTCCAGGAGATCTGATGCCCTCTTGTGGCCTCGAAGGCACTGCACTCATGTGCACAGATACATAAAAATAAGTCTTTTTTTTTTTAAAGGTGGATGGTGGTGGAGGAATGACACAAGATTGCCCTCGGGCTTCCACATGAATGCACACACACAGGCAAACTCACATGGGATACACACAAACACAAATACAAATATAAATACGTGAAGAGCAAACCTTGCTCTGATTTCACCGTTATTCATCTCTGTAATCAGCATCCTGGGATAAGCGGAGGGGCTTAACCTGTAACTCTAGTTACAAAAGTCTACCATGGCTTTGTGTGTGTGTGTGTGTGTATACATATTTGTGTTGCTTTATTTCCTATGGAAATAAATACTCCAGTTTGGCCAAAAGCCACTTAAAAGAGAGAAGTTTTTGTTCTAGCTCACTGTAGAAGGCAGAGCGCATTGTGGCAGGGAGACAATGGGCCTGAGGCAGCTGCTCACCCCCACTCCGAGTCAGGAAGCAACGAGGGGTGGATGCTGGTGCTCAGCTCACTTTCTCTACTTATGCATCCAGGATCCCAGCCAGGGAATGGCGCCCTCCACAGTGAAGATCGTTTTCCTGAGCCACCAGGATAACTCAGCCCAATGGCCTGAGTTCCATCGCTAGGGCCTATGTGATGGAAGCAGAGGACTGACTCCCAAAGGCTGCCCTCTGACCTCCATACATGTCACCTTGGCACGTATAGTCCCCTCACCCCACATCCTCACAAATAAATAATAGATCATTTTTAAATGAAAGATGGGTCTTCCCACTCGAGTTAGCATAATCAAAACCATTCCCCACAGGCACACCCGGAAGCCCAGCTTCCAGATGATTCCAGATTCTGTCACGTCAATAGTTACCTATGTACAGCCATCATCTACAGAGTGTGGTGCCACACACCTTTAACCCCATCAGTCTGGACACAGGGGCAGATCCATCCCTGTGGGTTCAAGGTCAGCCTGATCTACATAGAGAATTCTAGGTCAGTCAGGGCAACACAGTGAGACCCCCCCCCACACACACACCAAAAAGAGCAAACAGAAAAAAAGTCATGACTGAAGACACTCTTGCAGGGGACAGAGGAAGTCAGAGCAGACTACAGACTGCCTAGACACTGTGGGTGGAGGCAGTTTCTCTGGAAAGCATAGAGGACAACGACCTTGGCCAGCAGCAGAAGGCATTACAGAACATGACCATCTAGAACACAGTGCTCTTGCCAAAATCAGACAGTTGACAATCATGGGGAAATAGGAACCTTGTGAGCACCAGAATGTGGAAATAAAGAAGCCTCTGCCCCAGAGGTGCCAACACTTGCCCACACTAGGCCCTCGCCAGGAGATAAGTGCTCACTGGCACCACTCCCTGATGATCGCTAGCTTCCGAAGCCTGAGCAACAATAAATCTTCTTAGCCATCAATCCCCTTGTCTCTAGTGTTCTGTAGCAGCGATAAAAATAATGGACAAAGGCAGCCATAATTCCTGTGCATTATTCTGCACATCTTTTCGTTGGAACAAATGCTTTTAATTCTCTTGAGTAATCCATTCATTGGGTCAGAACCCTCATGATTTAATTAGTTAAGCAAATACCTTCCAAAGTGCACTCAGGGACTTACTCTTTTTTTTTAATATTTATTTATTTATTTATTTATTTATTTATTTATTATGTATACAATATTCTGTCTGAATGCCTGAAGGCCAGAAGAGGGCGACATACCTCTTTACAGATGGTTGTGAGCCACCATGTGGTTGCTGGGAATTGAACTCAGGACCTTTGGAAGAGCAGGCAATGCTCTTAACCACTGAGCCATCTCTCCAGCCCCCAGGGACTTACTCTTTTATAAAGAGATTTAGGCTTTAGAACTAAGTGTATGTGTGTATCTCTCTGTCTGTCTCTGTGTGTAGTGTGTGTGTGTGCACGCATGCACACACACCCTATGCAAAAGCTCTTGAGTGAGATGGACCCCCTGGTACTGGAGTTTAGTGGTTTGTGAGTCGATTAATGTGGGTGCAGGAAACTACACCTGGTACACCTGGGTCTTCCAGAAGACCCGAAAGTGCTCTTAGCTGCAACTCATCCTTCCTCCTCCTCCTCCTCCTCCTCCTCCTCCTCCTCCTTCTTCTTCTTGTTTTTATTTTTTATATTTATTTATTTATTTATTTATTTATTTATTTATTTATTTGGATTTTCAAGACAGGGTTTCTCTGTAGTTTTTGGTGCCTGTCCTTGAACTAGCTCTTGTAGACCAGGCTGGCCTCGAACTCACAGAGATCCGCATGCCTCTGCCTCCCCAGTGCTGGGATTAAAGGCGTGCACTACCACCGCCTGGCTTTCTTCTGGTTTTTAAAGACAAGGTTTCTCTGTAGCTTTGGTGTCTGTTCTGGAATTCGCTCTTGTAGATCAGTACTGGGATTAAAGGCGTGTACCACCACTGCCTGGCTTGTTTGTGTTCTTTCTTTTTTGTGTGTTTTCTTTTATTATTGTTTTGCATTTGGCTTGTTTTTATTTTGCTTCTTGAGACAGAGTCTCACTGTATAGCCTAAGAAGGCCTCACACCCGTAATCTTCCAGACTCAGCATCCTGAATGCTGAGATCCCAAATGCGTGTAACACCGTGCTTGGCTGCTTTGCTGGCATTGGTCTTCACAGATGTACATCTCCTTCTGAGTGTTGCTTTGACTGCACTCCATACATCCTGATATTTTGTTTTCAAGCATCTTTTAAAATGTTTTCTACTTTGCAGAGTCAGTCTCCTTTGACCAACTGGATGTTAGTGGTATGTTGTAGGGCTGGGGATTTAATTAAGGAGGCAAGAGCTTGCTTGTTCAATTATTAGAACCTGAATTCAAATGTCTAACACTGATGTTCTTTGCTTTCCATATATCTAAGAATTCCCCTTATTTTGGTGATAGGGAACCTCCTTCAGCCAATGGCCTTTGAGAGGCTGGACCATGTTGGGAGTGGCTTTTGGGTACCAAAAAGCCGCAGTCTCACCCATTCTCCTTCTTTTTCCTGCACGCCACATCTGGATGTTGTACCCTGTTCTTATTCCTCATTGTGATCTGTGAGTTTCCCTTTTAATAAAGAAAAATCTTAGTATACCCTATTCGGAGTTAGTGTGGGATTGTTTGATTCATGTCCCCCCCCCCATCTGATCCATTCTCCTTCATCTGGCACCCAACACCAGATGAAGCAGAAATAATGTCTCCTCTGGGAATGGCAAGAATAGACAGTCTCAATCATCTGGAATGTGTAGGAGATGTGGCAAAGGTCGACATTGGACCAATGAATGTAGATCAACAAAAGACAAACAAGACAACCTGATACCATCAGTAAACTCCTTGGTGGGGCCTCTTTCAGACCCCCATATCAAACATGGTCCAGTCATTCCCAGTCACTGTGGAGAACATGTCTCACCAGGAAAATTAAAAACTCTAGTGCCTACTGTAGAAAAATATACTGTTCTGAATGATGAAATAGACATTGAGGATGAGTCAAAAACTTCAGTAAGAAATGGGAAACATATATTTGGGCAGACTTCTATAAATGTCAAAGATCAAAGCTAAGAGTGCATATAAGTAACACTGTAATTGAGGGACATGGGTGTCGATGTGACTATCATTACTCCAGAATCTTGGCATCCAAATTGGTCTCTTCAAGGCAGATGTTCAATTAGTAGGAATTGGAACCCTATCTCAAGTGAAACAAAGTACAAGATGGGTTGAATGCATAGGGCCAGAAGAACAGAGAGGAAGGCTGAGGCCATATGTAGCTAACATTGCAGTGAATTTATGTGATCATGACCTGTTGCAGCAATGGAATACCCAGGTTAACATTGCTGCAGTTCCAGAAACTCACATTTCTGGGAAGAATATTGTAACGTATTATAAACAAAGGTCATCAGCCATTCAGGCTGTACAAGAATACAAAGCAACTAGCAAATCTTCAGAGGTACTAACAGCCCTACCTTTAAAATGGCTAACTGAGAAAACAATATGTGTTAAACAATGACCTTTAACAGAAGACAAACTGCAGGCTTTAGAGCAGCTGGTACAGGAGCAACTAGATGCTTACCATATTGAAGAATCAGCAGGCCCTTGGAATTCTCTTGTATTTGTTGCTAAAAAGAAATCTGGAAAATGGAGAATGGTGACAGATCTAAGAGCTGTCAACAAGGTAATTCAACCTATAGGCCCTCTACAATCTGGAATTCCTCTGCCTTCTCTATTACCAAAGGGATGGTCACTCATAGTTATTGATTTAAAAGACTGTTTCTTCACTATACCTGTACAAGAAAAGGACAGAGAAAAATTTGCCTTCCCAGTGCCTATTAACAATAATTCCCAGCCTACTAGGAGATATCAGTGTACCTTCCTCCCACAGGGAATGCTCAATAGCCCCACCCTGTGCCAATACTTTGTAAGTCAGCCATTGGAAATAATATGTAAACAATTTCCTAAGTCTATAATTTACCATTACATGAATGATATTTTGCTATCTGATTCAAATACAGATACTTTAGAAAGAATGTTTGAAGACATAAAGAAAGTTTTGCCTAAATGGGGATTACAAATTGCTCCTGAAAAATACTGAGATGGGAGTGAACCTGGGACCTCTGAGGGAGTAGGCAAGAACCAGAGATCTTGGTGAGGCCAGGCATGAATCTGGGAACTCAAAAGGAGTAGGCCTGAGCCAGGACCTCTGTGGGTCTGGGCATTGGTCTGGGACATCAAGGGGAATACCCAGGAACCTGGAACCTCTGTGGGTCTGAACGTGAATCTGGGACCTCTGATGAAGTAAGCAGGTTCTCTGCGGGTCTGGGCACACCCAAGCCTGGGGAATCTGAGGCAGTAGTCCAGAGCCAGAAAACTTTCCATGTCCAACTCCAAGCCGGAGACTTCTGCAGGAGGGGATCCAGACCAAGATTTACAGAAACAGGGCAAAGCTGGCAACCTAGGCCAAAGTAGGCCTGAGACAGCAAATTCCAAGGGAGCAGAGCAAAGCACAGGAGCGCTGAGCTATCTCCAAGAACATGAACTGTGACACTGACTGTACCATGAGGAACAACAATCTGAGCTTTGGATTCACTGGCACCTAGAAGATTATTCAACAGAATCTCAGACAGCCCCAACTACACCTATTAGAGGAAAAGATGAATAGAAAAGGTAAGAACACACGCAACATTGCAAAGAGCAACACAACACCAGCAAGACCTGAACAACCAAATATGGATGAAGCAGAAGAAAATGACCTAAAAAATAACTTCAAGAGAATTTTGAAATTTTTAATGAGGAAATGAGAAATTCCCTTAAAGAAATGGAGGAAAAGCCAAACAAAAAATTGGAAAATATCAGCAAATCACTTAAAGAAAACCAAGAAAAAGAAATCAAACATATGAAAGAAACTATTCATGACTTGAAAACTGAAATAAAGATAATAAAAAGCACAAGCCAAGGGAATTATAGAAACAGAAATCATGAGAAAATAATCAGGAACCACAAATGCAAGCATAAACAGCAGAATACAAGAGATGAAAGAGAGAATCTCAAGCCCTGAAGATAAAATAGAGGAATAGACTCATTAGTTAAAGAAAGCATTAAATCTAACAAAAGCTTAACACAAAATATCCAGGAAATATGGGACACCATGAAAAAGCCAAATCTAAGAATGATAGGTATAGAAGAAGGAGAAGAATTTCAACTCAAAAGCACAGAAAATATATTTAACAAAATCATAGAAGAAAACTTTCCCAACCTAAAGGAAGATATGCCTATGAAGATACAAGAAGCTTACAGAACACCAAATAGACTGGATCCAAATAAAAAGTCCTCTTGCCACATAATAATCAAAACACTAAACATACAGAGTAAAGAAAGAATATTAAGAGCTGTAAAGGGAAAAGGCTAAGTAACATATAAAGGTAGATCTATCAGAACTACACCTGACTTCTCATTGGAGACAATGAAAGCCAGAAGGCCGTATTCAAGCATTATGAAGACATTAAGAGACCATGGATGCCAGCCCAGAATACTATACCCAGGAAAACTTTCATTCACCATAGAAGGACAAAACAAGATATTTCATGACAAATCTAGATTTCACCAATACCTAGCCACAAACCCAGCCCTACACAAAATACTAGAAAGGAAAACGCCAACCCAAGGAAGATGGCTACACCAACAAAAACAATTGGTGATCTCATAACAGCAAATCCCAAAGAAGAAAAAACACACAAATTAACATCACCAATGATGAAAACTAAATTAACAGGAGATAGCAATCACTGGTCATTAATATCCCTTAATGTAAATGGGCTCAATTCACCTATAAAATGCACAGGCTAACAGATTGAATATGAAAACAGAATCTATCCTTCTTCTGCATACAAGAACACATCTCAATCTCAAAGACAAACATCGTCTCAGAGTATAGGGTTGGAAAAAAATATACCAATCAAATGGACCTAAGAAACAAGTGAGTGTAACTATCCTATTATCTAACAACATAGACTTCAAGCTAAAATCAGTCAAAAGAGACAAGGAAGGACATTTCATATTAGTCACAGGAAAAATCCATCAAGAGGAAATTTCAATACTGAACATCTATGCCTCAAAAACAAGGACACACTCATATGTCAAAGAAACATTCCTAAAGCTTAAATCATACATTAAACCACACACACTAATAGTGGGAGACTTCCACACTCCCCTCTCACCACTGGACAAGTCAATCAGACAAAAAATGAACAGAGAAATAAGAGAACTAACAGATGTTATGACTCAAATGGACTTAACAGACATCTAAAGTATATTCCATCCAAATAGAAAAGAATATACCTTCTTCTCAGCACTTCATGGAACCTTCTCAAAATTGACCACATACTTGGTAAGAAAACAAACCTCAACAAATACAAAAAAAAAATGGAATAACCCAATGTACCTTATCAGATCAACAGCAATACTAATTCCAGAAAACTCACAAACACATGGAAATTAAACAATACTCACCTGAATCATCAATGGATCAAGGAAAAAAATAAACAGGGAAATTAAAGACTTTCTAAAATCCAATGAAAATAACCACACAACATACCTAAATTTATGGGACACAATGAAAGCAGTGTTAAGAGGGAAGTTCATAGCATTAAATGCCTGCATAAAGAAGCTGGGAAAATCCCACACTAGTGAATTAACAAAACATTTGAAAGCCCTAGGATAAAAGGAAGCAAATTCGGGGGCTGAAGAGATGGCTCAGAGGTTAAGAACACTGGTTGCTTTTTCAGAGGTCCTGAGTTTAATTCCCAGCAGCTCACAGCCATCTATGATAAGATCTAGTGCCCTCTTCTGGCCTGAAGGCATATATGGAGGCAGAATGTTGTATACATAATAAATAAAAATTAAAAAAAAAGAAGCAAACTCATCTAAGAGAACTAGATGCCAGAAAATAATCAAATTGAGAGCTGAAATCAACTAAATAGAAACAAAGAAAACAATACAAAGAATCAATGAGACAAAGAGTTGGTTCTTCGAAAAAAATCAACAAAATAGACAAACTCTTATCCAAACTAACCAAAAGGCAGAGAGAGAATATCCAAATTAACAAAATCAGAAATGAAAAGGGGGACATAACAACAGAAACAGAGGAAATACAGAGAATCATCAGGTCATATTTCAAAAACCTGTACTCCCAAAGTTGGAAAACTTAAAGGAAATGGACAACTTTCTGGATAAATATCACTTACCAAAATTAAATCAAGACCGGATAAGCAAATTAAACAGACCTATAACTTCTGAAGAAATAGAAACACTCATCAAAAGTCTCCCAACCAAAAAACAAGCCCAGGACCAGATGGTTTCAGCTCAGAAAGTCTAAAAGACTTTCAAAGAAGAACTAATACCAATACTCCTCATTTTATTCCACACAATAGAAACAGGAGGAACATTGTCAAACTCTTTTTATAAGGCTACTATTACCCTGATATCCAAACCACAGGAAGACATTACTAAGAAGAATTACAGACTAATCTCACTCATGAACATTGATGCAAAAATACTAAATAAAATACTAGCAAATCATCTTATTAGATGCCAAAAAAGCATTTGGCAAAATACAACATCTCTTTATGATAAAGGTCTTGGAGAGAGCAGGGATACAAGGAACATACCTAAACATAATAAAGGCAGTAAACAGCAAGCCAACAGCCAACATCAAACTAAATGGAGAGGAACTCCCAGCGATTCCACTGAAATCAGGAACAAGACAAAGTTGTCCACTCTCTCTATATCTATTCAATATAGTACTTGAGGTCCTAGCTAGAACAACGAGGCACCAAAAGGAAATCAATGGGATAGAAATTAGAAAAGAAGGAGTCAAACTCTCACTGTTTGCTGATGATATGATAGTTTACATAAGCAAACCCAAAAATTCTACCAAGGAACTTCTACAACTTATAAACACTTTCAGTAATGTAGCAGGATATAAGATTAATTTAAAAAAAATCAGTAGCCCTCCTGTACACAGATGATAAAAGGGCTGGAGAGGAAATCAGAGAATCAACACCTTTCACAATAGCCACAAATAGCATAAAATAACTCAGAGTAACTCTAACCAAACAAGTAGAAAACTTGTATGACAAGAACTTTAAATCTTTGAAGAAAGAAATTGAAGAAGACAGCAGAAAGTGGGAAGATCTCTCATGCTCTTGGGTAGGCAGAATTAACATAGTAAAAATGGCAATCTTACCAAAAGCAATCTACAGATTCAATGCAATGCCCATCAAAAGCCCAGCAAAATTATTCACAGACCTCAACAGAACGGTACTTAATTTCATATGGAAAAGCAAAAAACCCAGGATTGCCAAAACAATCCTGTAAAATAAAAGATCTTCTGGAGGCACCACAATCCCTGACTTCAAACTCTACTACAGGGCAACAGTACTGAAAACAGCCTGGTGTTGGCATAAGAACAAACAGGAGAACCAATGGAACCAAATAAAGACCCAGATATCAATCCACATATCTTCGAACACCTGATTTTTGACAAAGAAGCAAAAAATATCAAATGGAAAAAGGAAAGCATATTTAACAAGTGGTGCTGGCATAACTGGATATCAACATGTAGAAAAACAAAAATAAACCCATATCTATCACCATGCACAAAACTCAAGTCCAAATGGATCAAAGACCTCAACATAAAGCCAGCCACACTGAACCTTATAGAAGAGAAAGTGGGAAGTACACTTGAATGCATTGGCACAGGGAACCACTTCCTAAATATAACCCCAGCAGCACAGACATTGAGAGAAACAATTAATAAATGGGACCTCCTGAAACTGAAAAGCTTCTGTAAGCAAAGGACACGGTCAACAAGACAAAAGGACAGCCTACAGAATGGGAAAAGATCTTCACTAACCCCACATCAGACAGAGATCTGATCTCCAAAATATACAAAGAACTCAAGAAATTGGTCACCAAAAGAACACATAATCCAATAAAAAAAATGGAGTACAGACCTAAACAGAGAACTCTCAACAGAGGAATCTAAAATGGCTGAAAGACTCTTAAGGAAATGTTCAACATCCTTAGTCATCAGAGAAATGCAAATGAAAACAACTCTGAGATTCTATCTTA
>NW_026068184.1:616053-660907 GCF_014885135.2 Alexandromys fortis
CAGAGGCAGAGGCAGAGGCAGAGGCAGAGGCAGAGGCAGAGGCAGAGGCAGAGGCAGAGGCAGAGGCAGAGGCAGATGGATCTCTGTGAATTCCAGGCCAGCCTGGTCTACAGAGCGAGTTCCAGGACAGCCAGGACTACACAGAGAAACCCTGTCTCAAAAAAACGAAACAAACCACCACCAACAACAACAAAACCCCTCTGTTTAAAAACACACACAAGGGACTGAGAAGATGTCTTAGTTGGTGAAGTGCTTTCTGCTCAAGCATGAGAGCTGAGTTTGAATCCCAGAACCCACATAGAAATCTAGGCATGGTGGCCCACATCTTTAACGCTAGCACCACAGAGGCAGATCCTGAGGGGTTCTTGGCCAGCCAGTCTAGACAATCAGTAAACTTTGGCATTATTGAATGACCCCGCCTTTAAAAATCAACTGGCCTGGTATGATGCACACTTAATCCCGGCTCTCAGGAAGTGAAGCGCCAGATTGCTATGAGTTCAAGGCCAGCCTGGTCTACGTATGGAGCTCCAGGCCAGTCAAGTCTGCATAGTGAGACCTTGCCTCAGAAGGAAATAAAAATTTTAAAACAGGAGGGCTGACTGAATGGACCAGCAGGTAAATGTGCTTGCCACCAAGCCCGATGATCTGATTTCATTCCCTAAATCCCATGCGGTGAAACGAGAGACCTGACTCCCATAGGTTGTCCTTTGGCTGCCGTCTGTGCTGGGGAATATTAGTTAAAGATGTTATATTCTTTTATGATGTGGAATGTTTGTTTACTGATGCAAAGATGTCCTATATTCTTTTATGTTGCATTTGTTTGACTCTGTGAAGCTGTGTTACTTTGCCTGCCTAAAATATCTGATAGTCTAATAAAGAGCTGAATGACCTATAGCTAGTCAGGAGAGGGATGGGGGGGATGGGGGGCAGAGAGAGAATAAATAGAAGGAGAAAAGGAGAAGAGGGAGGAGAGAGAAAAGGAGAGGAGGACTTCAGGGACCAGCCATACAACCAGCTGTGGAGTAAGAAGGAAAGAAAGGTATATAGACTAGAGAAAAGGGAAAGCCCAGAGGCAAAAGGTAGATGGGATTAATTTAAGTTAAGAAAAGCTGGCTAGAAATAAGCCAAGCTAGGACCAGGCATTCATAAGGAAGAATTCATAAGCCTCCATGTGTTTATTTGGGGGCTGAGTGGTGGGCCCCCAAAGAGTAAAGAGTAAAAAAAAAAAAACAACTACACACCTGTACACTGCATCACACACAGGTGTACATACAGATAGATAAATACGTGGAATAAAAAATAGAATGGAGAGTAATTGAGAAGACGCCTGACAATGGCTTCTGCCTCCGCATATGCGTGCCCAGGTACACACACACATAAGAGCCAGGCACAGCGGTGCGCGTCTATAAGCTCAGTAATTCCGGAGGCAGAGGCAAGAGGATCAGAAGTTCAAGGTCACCCTCAGTTCATTTACCCTGGCCCTGGCAAGTTTGAGGCAAAGGAGGGCGGGAGGAAAGGAAGAAGTGAGAGAGGGAAAAGAAAGAAGAAATGAGACATCGTGGGAGGGGAGGGAAGGGAAAGACCGGAACGGAATCTCAGCCCCGTCAGCAATATCTGAATGGGCTTGTTTCTCCCACTTCACTTTCTAAACCATCAGTAGGTCCTGACCCTCTCAGTTTAGCTCCAGGAGTTCCTCGGGACTCTTAGGAATAGCACACACATTGCTCGATTTAGCCTGCAAGGGGCGCCCTGTACGCCTGGCCTCCCGCTAGTCTCCCTTCCTGGAGTCCAGTATTGGGCAGTTCCAAAACCACAGCCGATCCCTAGACTCAGGCCAGGAGGCCTCTGGCAGGGCTGTGACCATTTCTCCAACACGCCAGGAGAAGCGGAATGGAGCTGGCCACTAGGTGGCAGTGAAGACCCACCAGCGGTCCGAGATTTGTCTTCAGTAGCTGGGGCTAAAGAGAGACAGGGAAGCACCAGGGCTAGGGCTAATGACAGACTGGGACCCCAGAGGGCTTCATAGCGTCTTGATGTACTGTGCGCCTCTGGCGTCCACAGGAGAGTGAAGTCCAAGCCCCACTGTGTCCTCCAGTCTTTCCCAGGCCCGGTAGTTATTCCGTGACCTCATCGAAGATGCAGAGACAAGAAGCAGGGGTCAAAGGGAGTCAACTCAAGAACCACCCCAGGCTAGGACACGTGTGGTGTTCTGGGTCAGTTACGTGAAGTGTGATATCTGGAGTTCATTAATTATCATTAATTATAGCCTCCGACCCCCTGGTGCAGGGCACACCATCCTCTTCCTCATCCCAAATACAGCTCTGTAAAGGAATGGTTCATCAAAAATGGGGGTGGGGTGTTATTAGTTATTTGTTGGAATAGAGTCTTCCTATATAGCCCCTTGCTGGTCTGGAACTCACTGTGTAGACCAGGCTGTCTTTGAATTCACAGAGATCCCCCCCACCCCCGCCTCTGAAGTGCTGGACTTAAACGTGTGCGCTACTATGCCCAGTTCTTTTTGACTTTTTTTTTTTTTTTTGGCTTTTATTGTTGTTGTTGTTGTTGTTTTCAAGACAGGGTTTCTCTGTAGCTTTGAAGCCTGTCCTGGAACTAGCTCTTGCTCGAACTCACAGAGATCTGCCTGCCTCTGCCTCCCGAGTGCTGGGATTAAAGATGTGCCACCACCTCACGGAAACTATGCCCAATCCATGCGGTGCTGGGGATGGAACTTCCTGCACACTACCCAAACACTCAGCTAACTGAGTCACATTCCCATTCCCCTAAAATGCTTTTTGTTTAAATATGTTTTATCGCTGTTATTAATTTATCTGTTTCTTTTTAGACAGGCTCTCACTGCATAGCGCAGGCTGACCTTGGACTCTAGATCCTCCTGCCTTAGCCTCCCAAGTGCTAAGATTACAGGTCTGAGCCCCACTTCGAGCAGCTACTCGTTTCTTTTGTTTGTTTGTTTTACAGATTACCGTTGCTTTGCCTGCGTCCTGAGATTTAGTTGGGAGCAGATAGTTTCCTTCTCCAATTGTGACAATTCATACTGAGGCCTCCTCACTTCAAAAGTGGTCTGAGAGACAGTGAGGTGATTTCCTAGATAGAGGCACCTGCTGCTGAGCATGATGACCTGACTTTGACCCCTGGCCCCCCATAGTGGGAGGAGAGAATTGACTCCATCATCTGACTGCCACACACATGCTGTATGCACTACCCCCTCTTTCATACACACACAAGGAAATTTTTAATTCAATTAATATTATTATTAGTTTTTCAAGACAGGGTTTCTTTGTGTAACAGCTCTGGCTGTCCTGGAACTTGCTCTGCAGACCAGACTCAGCTCGAAATCACTGAACTTTCTCTGCCTGTTGGGCTGGAGAGGTGGCTCAAGCACTGGCTGCTCCTCCAGAGGACACAGGTTTGATTCCCAGCACCTACTTGGTGCCTCATGCTGTCTCTAACTTCTAACCCCCAGAAATCCAACACCTTCTCTGGCTCCTGAGGACACTGTACACGCTGCTCATATATTCTTGCAAATACATAAAAAAATTAAATAAAATCTCAAAAAATTAATATATATATATGAACTGCCCATACTCTGGTTCCTAAATCAGGTATAATAAGAGTCCCCACCCTCCCACACACATTTCATTATAAAAGCTAAGTACTCCCTTCCAAAATCAGAGAAGTAGAACCATACAGAGTAGGCGTCTATGGGATTCTATGAAGTTCCTTGGAGTCCTACGAATCCATGGTCTATCTTAGGGTTCTGATATTGTGGGGAGAACTACAGACCCTCACATTTAGGTGAACTGACCTGGGTTCTGGTTTTTCCGCTAAACGGCTGTATGCTCTCTGAACTTTAAGATTCTCTTAAGAATGGAGTTGATGGGGCGGGATGGAGGCGGGGGACGGGTGCTGGAGAGATGGCTCGATGGTTATGAACAAACACTGGCTGCTCTCCAGAGGGCCTGGGTTCAATTTCCACCCCCCATGGTGGAACTTACACTGTGTAGCTCTGGTTCCGAGGGCTCCAGCATCCTCTTTTGGTCTCCAAGGGCACAAGGCACACGTGTGATCCACCATATATATGTGCAGACATATATGCAGCAAACCATCATACACGTAAATAATAAAATAATGTCTAATGGAACTGATGGATGGCCGGGATGGTTCATCGGGTAAAGGGGCTTGCTTCCAAGCAGTTCCTGAGACCCACAGCTGACTTCTTTTTTGTTTTACAAAGACTCATTTATTTATTATGTATACACCATTCTTTCCATATATGCTTGCAGGCCAGAAGAGGGCACCAGATCTCATTACAGATGACTGTGAGCCACCATGTGGTTGCTGGGAATTGAACTCAGGACCTCTGGAAGAGCAGCCAGTGCTCTTAACCTCTGAGCTATCTATCTCTTCAGCCTGAATTGTCTTCTTTAAGTTTTCCTCTAACCTCCACAGGCATGCCTTGTAAGCCCAGCACCCTGGAGGCAGAGGCAGGAGGATTACTACAAATTTGAGGCCAGCCACCCCAGGATACATAGAAGAATTTTATCTCCAAATGTGCTGAGGAGACAACTCATTTGATTAAGTTGTTTTCTGGAAAGGAAGAAGGCCTGAAATTAAGCCTCAGCGCCCATGTAAAAGGCGTGTGGCGGCGTGTGCCTGTGTGCCCACAGTTCTTCTTTGTTCTTTTTTGTTTGGTTTTTGTTTTTTAAGATAGGGTTTCTCACTGTAGCCTTGGCTGGCTGTCCTAGAGCTCTCTCTGTAGACCAGACTGGCCTCGAACTTGCAGAGATCCACCTGCCTCTGCCTCCTGAGTGCAGTGCCAGGATTAAAGCCACCACCCAGCTTTCTTTTTCTTTTTAGTGTACATTGGTGTTTTGTCTGCATGTATGTCTGTGTGAGGGTGTCAGATCACCTGGAATTGGAGTTACAAACAGTTGTGAGCTGCCATGTCGGTGCTGGGAATTGAACCTGGCTCCCTGGAAGAGCAGTCAGGGCTCCTAACCACTGAAACTTCTCTCCAGTCTGCCTCCAGTAGAAACAGGTGGATCCCTGGGACTCACTGACCGGCCGTTCTAGTCAAATTGGCAAACCCCAAGCCAGTAAGAGACCCTGTCTCAAAAACCAAGGTAAAAAGTCGCCAAGGAAATACCCTGTGGTCAATCTCTAGTCTCAGTGTATACTCCTGTGCACATGCACAGAAAAGAAAGATAAGATGTCACATTGCATCCCCACAGAGATGTGGATTCCCCTGTGTCGGTCTCACAAATCCTGGGATTAAATCCTGGGCCACCACTCCACGACCATTCATGTTATTTTTTGAGACTAGGTCTCACTATTCTAGCCAGGCCAGACTCAAACTCAGGATCCTCCTGCTTTAGTTTCATCTTTTTTTTTCTTAAATTCTTTTCATCCTAACACTCTGGAGGCAAAAGCAGGCAAATCTCTGAGTTCGAGGCCAGCCTGGTCTACAGAGTTCCAGGCCAGCCTGGTCTACAGAGTTCCAGGGCAGCCAGGGCTACACAAGGAAACCCTCTCTTGAAACAAACAAATAACAAAAAGGGTGTCTAGAAAGTGGCCTGGGAAAAGAGTGGGCAGACCATCACAAAGCAGGCAGAGTCCACACCCATTTCCTCCTTTCCACCCGGGATAACAGCAGCTCAGGTTCCCATTTCTATTTTCAGCCTCTCTGCCAGTCTCCTGACTTATGTTTTGCTTCCTGTTAAGTAAAACTTCAATCCCTATTCAGGTTCCTTGCTGCATCACCATTAGTGTTCGTTTAGCTCTCTGTGATAACGGAAGGTGATGGTACCCAGTCATTCCAGCCCTTGGGAGGCAGAAAGATGTAGGATGGCTTTCTGTGTACTGTGAATATATGTTGTTCTCGTGGGTTGACAAATAAAGCTGCTTTTGGCTTATGACAAGGTAGGATAGAGCCAGGCAGGAAATCCAAACAGAGATTCAGGAGAAGATTCCTTGGGTGGCTGGGAGACACCATTCAGCCACCCAAGGAATAACATGAAAGCAGAATGGTAATGCCTTGGCCACGTGGCAATACTTAGATGAATAGAAATGGGTTAATTTAAATGTAAGAGCTAGCTAGTAATAAACCTGAGCCATTGTCCAAACATTTATAACTAATACTAAGCCTCAGAGTGGTTATTTTAAAAGTGGTTGTAGCGCTGGCTAGTGGTGTTGCACACCTTTAATCCCAGCACTCGAGAGGTAGAGGCAGGTGGATCTCTATGAGTCTGAGGCCAGCCTCAAGTTCCAGGACAGTCTCCAAAGCTACACAGAGAATCCCTACCTTGAAAAACCAAAAAACCAATCCAAACCAAACAAACAAAATCAGCTGCAGGACCAGGCAGGACAACGAGCCTCCCTTTACAATAGAAGGATCAGGACTTGAAGGCCATCCTTGGCTACATAGTGGGTTTGAGGTCATCCTAGGCTCCTGGACTCCTAGTCTTCAGGAAACACACATACATGCATGCATACACTCACACACAATCAGACTTCTATTTCTGTGAATTTTATGCCCAAATATTCAACCACAGCACATGGAGACTATTCAGGGGCAACCAGACCTAGTGGTGCAGACCTCAGCAGTAAGGAGGTGGAGACAAGAAGATCAGGAATTCAGGATCACCCTCTACTACATACAGAATTTGATGGCAGCCTGAGCTACAAGTGACCCTGTCTCAAACTCATTTTCCTCACTCAAAAAAAGGAAAAGAAAATACTTGAGAGGGAGGGATTGTGCCTTGACTAAACATGTGGAGACTTTTTTCTTTTAAAAAGCTGATTTTTTTTTTTTTTGGTTTTTCGAGACAGGGTTTCTCTGTGGTTTTGGAGCCCGTCCTGGAACTAGCTCTTGTAGACCAGGCTGGTCTCGAACTAACAGAGATCCGCCTGCCTCTGCCTCCCGAGTGCTGGGATTAGAGGAGTGTGCCACCACCGCCCTGCTAAAAAGCTGATTTTTTTTAATTGGTGTGTATGGTATGGGGTGTGTGTGTGTGTGTGTGTGTGTGTGTGTGTGTAGGTCAGAGGACATGAGTGCAGTTCCCTCAGAGTCCAGAAGAGGGCATCAGATCCTCTAGATCTGAAATCCCACGTGGTTGTGAGCCATCTGACATGGGTGCCGAGAACTGCACTAGGGTCCTCTGAAAGAGCCACAAGCACTCCGAGCCCTCTCTCCAGCATCTCGGACTATTTTCTGCTCGTTAGTCCCTTGATAACACTATGGAAGCCACTGTCCTGCATCCACACTGTATCAGCCATTGCAAGTGTTCTAGACAATATTTAAAGCATAGTAGGACGTGCACAGATTCCAGGCTAAGGCTACACTGTTTTCTATAGAGAACTTGTATGGCCTTGGGGTTAGTATAGTTGGAGGCTCCTAGAACAACCCCCACGAATACCTACATCACATGAGCCATATTGATTTGAGCTGTCATTGCTACAATGGCAATTGGAGGCAAAGAAAGTCCTCTCCCCGTGGTCCTTCCCCCACTCACTTCCCAGAGACCCACTTCTGAAGAAGGTCATCACAGGCTGACACCACAGAGACCAGAATTAGCCATTCCAGCTGAGCCCTCTTTCGCCACACGCCCACTAGCCGACAGCAGAGACGTGAATGGCCCCATGCAAAACCAGCATAAGGAGCGGCCAGCTGAGCCCTGCCCAACGCCGGGACTAATGGAGCCAGGGAAAAGAGCATGAGGATAATGATGGGAGTCGGGGGTGAGGCAGAAACACACTGGAGAGCTGTCGTGCAAACACGCGACCTCAAGCCAGGCATGATGGCATACGCTTGAAATCCCAGTACTCGGGGTGGATGTGAGGGTCAGAAGGGTCATGAGTACTTGACTAGTACGTGGCTAGCCTTGGTTACAGGAGAAATGCCTCAAAGAAAAAAATTAAAGAATTTATTTAACTTTATTTTATATGCATTGGTATAAAGGTGTCAGGTCCCCTGGACCTGGGGTTACAGATAGTGGTGAGCTGCCATGTGGATGCTGGGAATTGAACCTGGGTCCTCCAGGAGAACAGCCAGTGCCCCTAATGCTGAGCCATCGCTCCAGTCCAGAAATTTCTTTTAACTAAGAAAAAATATCAAGTTTAAGCCAGGCAGCAGTGGCACGCACTTTTAACCCAGCACTTGGAAGGCAGAGGCAGGTGAATTTCTGTGAGTTTGAGGCCAGCCTGGTCTACAAATCAAGTTCCAGGACAGCCAAGGCTACACTGAGAAACCCTGTCTAATAAAACCAAATAAACAAATAAATAAATTTTAAGAATCAAATTTAAGCTGAGGGTAAGGGGTATGTGTTAGTGGTAGAGTATTGCCTATCATATGTTCTGGGTTCAGTCCCCAGTACCTAAGAAAAGGGGGGAATCTAAAGTGGGGTACATTGGCACATACATGCCTGTAGTCCTAGCATTGGGGAAGCTGAACATGATCACTTGACCCAAAGAGTTAGAGGCAAATCAACTTAGTCAGCAGTGAAATGCCATCACACGCACGCACGCATGTATGCACACACACACACACACACACACACACGCACGCACGCACAGTGGAAAGATTGCATAGTGGCTAGAGAGATGGCTCAGTGGTCACAAGCACTGACAGCTCTCCCAGAGAACCTAGAGTCAATTCCCAGCAACCCCATGGAAGCTCACAATGCCTGTAACTCAATTCCCAGAAGATCCGCTGCAAGCAAGAGGCACACAGACACACAAGCAGGCAAAACACCGCGCATAAAATAAAAACAAGTGCATTTTTAAAAATGCTGTTTGTTGTGGAGTTAGGAATGTAACTCAGTTGACAGAGTGCTTGCTTAGCCTGAAACCCGGAGTTCTATCTCTGGCACCAGGCAAACTGTGTGTGGTAAGGGCACACCAGGAATTCCAATACTAGGGAGTGGAGAGAGTAAGTTAGGAGTTCAAGGTCATTCTTGGCTACGAGGCCAGCCTGGGCTGCAGGAGACTCATCTCAAAACAAAAAGCACACGTGGCTTCGTATTCTGGAAACAACTGAAGGACTGTTGCACACGCTCCAGCTGCTGACCCCCCCCCAACACACACACACACACACGTTCTCAGAACAGTGTCTGATTCTAGAAGAGCCAGGTGACCGTCTATCCAGCAACAGCAGAGCAGTAGGCTGAAGGATTGGATCCCGGGCTGGTCCAGAACCCTCAGGAGCTGCCTCGTTGTGGGAGCATGAGGCTGAGAGCGGCCGGATGCCTGAGGAAGCCCCCGGATGTGAGACTGCGGTCCATTGGCCATAGGTGCCGGAGGGGGGGGGGGATGAGTCCAATGAAGAGAATGAAGCATATTGCAAGATTAAGAACAAAGAAGAAATAAGATGAAGAATTGATCAGGAGCTTTGAGGCAACCCTGGCCTGGAGGAGAAAGGGCAGGCGCCGAATGCAGTAGACCGGAAGCTAAGGACAAGACTGAATGGCAGCATCGGAACCCACAAGCTGTGGGAGTCCTACGCGAAGCAGGACTCGGTTACATCTCCAAGACGAAGGGGCAATGTCTAAGTGTCCGGCATCAGAGGACACAGAGGCATTTGTGTTTCAGAGGGGGAGCCCTATATTAACCCTGCACCTTGACTTCCTGTTCATTGACTTCAAGTTACTAACTAATTCCGGAGGTCACACCATGAGGCAATAGTCTTGTTGATGCTCTCTTCATGTCTCCTGGTTGGATTGAGACTCATAGGAGGCGCACTTCTGGGGACGTCTGTGACGGTGTTTCTGACAAGGCTCAACTGAGCAGGAAGAGCACCCTGGATGTGGCCAACTCCATCCGCTGGTCCAGGAGTCCCAGACTGGAGAAAAAGTGGACCATAGACAAGCATGCTGGGCTCGGCATTCATCTCTGCTTCCTGACCGTGGATGCAATGTGACAACTGTCTCATGTTCCTGCAGACGTGCTTCCCCAGAAGTTAGAACATAGGCCTGCACCTTTAGGGTCAGATCCCAGAGGCTGAGCCAAGTCAAACCTCCCTATGGCTTTCTCTGGAACAGAGACATACGAGGCAGGCTATACTTGGGAGGTGACAAGCTCCCAAGTTTGTTTGTTTGTTTTGTTTTGGTTTGGTTTTTGGTTTTTCGAGATGGGGTATCTCTCTGTAACAGCCCTAGCTGTGCTAGGACTAGCTTTGTAGACCAGGATGGCCTCGAACTCACAGAGATCCACCTGCCTCTGCCTCCCAAGTGCTGGGATTACAGGCATGCACCACCACGGCCCAGCAACAGCTCCTGATTTATGATACCTGGCTTCTCCACATTCTCAGTCACCCACAGTATGTTGACCTAAATCACTTCCTGCCACCCCAAAAGAAGTTTGCGGAATTAGTCCAGAGACCCTCCTCCTTCATGGGGTTTGCTGGAAGGTCACTCTGAAGGCTCCGCTCTGACCCCTCCCCTGAAACCCCACGGTTTAGCCTCTCTTCAATCCCCCCACGTCTTCCACGTCTGTTTCTCTGCATCTCTGCCTCTTTCTTTTTCACGTCTCTAACTATTAGTGAAGCTGTGGTGTCTGCCTAATGCTCTCCCTCCCACCTCGGGCCCCATCACCGCTGAGTCCTCGTTCTAAAGAGCCTTAAGGAGTTGAGTCTCTTTCCAACCGAATGCTGCGGTTTTGTTTCTAGTTCACTTCCCAGCAGCCACCATGGGCTACCTCACTCTCTGGGCTGGAACAAACCGTCCGCCTTAAGTTGTTACTGTCGCAGAATCAAGAAAAGTAAGGGCCGGGTGATGGTGGCGCACGCCTTTAATCCCAGCACTCGGGAGGCAGAGGCAGGCGGATCTCTGTGAGTTCGAGACCAGCCTGGTCTGCAGAGCTAGTGCCAGGACAGGCTCGAAAGCCACAGAGAAACCCTGTCTCAAAAAAACCAAAAAAAAGAAAAAAAAGAAAAAGAAAAGTAAGGAACAGTTGGGCAGTGGTGGCACACACCGGTAATCCCAGCGTTTGGGAGGCAGTGGCAGGCCAGCCTGGTCTACAGAGCGAGTTCCAGGACAGAGAGGTTCTGTCTCAAAAAAAAAAAAAAAAAAAAAAAAAAAAAAGTGAAAGTAAGAAGTGTAGGAGGAGTGTAGGCCCACCAGCTTTGCAGTAGGTGACACCTGTCTCACGTCACAGTACAGATGTTTAAGTGACAACAGATGTCTCAGGTGTGCAGATGTCTCATTAGAGACCAAGATAGGATGCCTGCCTTCATATTACATCTGATTCCTTTGCTGGCGCCACCTGAGCACGGGGTACTTGCCTCTGTGTGGAGACATGGTGTTTTGTTGGGAGAAATGATGCAAAGCCAACACGAACAGACTTTCCTCAAGGCTGTCCTCCAGACTGAAGATGGAGCATGAACATGCGTCAGGAGAGAGTAGGGAGAGAGCACAGGATTAACATATGAGGGCAGGCGGGATGCCGCAGGGTGTAAAGGAGCTTGCCATCAAACCTGCTGACCTGAGTTCCATCCCTGAGACCCGAGAACCGACCACCTCAAGTTATCCACCGACTCCCACGTGCTCCATGAGTCCCCACCGCTGTCCCACCCAGCAAATGAAAACTAACTAACTAACTAAATAAATAAATAAATAAATAAATGTATGAAAGAGGAAGACTACAACTGTGCTCACCTGGGCTTCACCTAGCTAACGGGGCATCCACAGAGACCCCCGGGATGTACGAACGGGAGAGGCCTGTAGACACGGTGTCCGCCGTCAGAGAAGATCTTGTCGCTGCTCACTAGCCCATGTCCACCCTCGGGACTGTCTTCCGGTTCTTTCTCTTCTTATTTTTAGCCACTTTGTACTTGTTTGCGAACTCATGTAGATGTCCAGGGATAGTCTGAGGGAGTTGGTTCTCTTCCATCAGAAGGGGCTCAGGGATCGAACTTGTTGAAATAAGGAGCGGCGGGGCTGCGTCCCCAACACCCAGCCACTTGGCTAGCTCATGCCCGAAATAACAACACACAAACTGTATTCATTTAAAGAACTGCTTGGCCCATGAACTCTAGCCCTTACAGGCTAATTCTCGCACCTGGACTAGCCCATTTCTAATAATGTGTGTAAGCACCCCAAGGTGCGCTTACCGGGAAGAGTCTAGCCTCCATCCATCTTCATCGCATGTGCCTCAGAGAGCAGAGCTATCGCGTCTACCCGGGAGAGCTGAGCATGGCGTCTGTGCTCCCGAGCTGTCGGCTCTCTCCCCGGAAGCAGAGCAGAGTCTGACCTCACTTCCTCTTCCGCCCAGAATTCTATTCTGTTTACTCCTCCCATCTATGTTCCAAGCTGAGGCCAAGCAGTTGGTTTATTATAACTTAACCAATGAAATCAACAGATTGATATATGACACTCCCACATCACGAACTCTAGCTGTCAAGCTTGCCAGCAAGCCCCTAACCCACTGAGGCGTCTCACTATTCTTCCATTTTTGTTAGATTTTTATTTTACTTAATCATGTACATGTGAATATGCGTGCATGTCAGTGTGTGTGTGTGTGTGTGTGTGTGTACTTGAGTGCAGGGGCCTGTGAAGGTCAGAAACTGAAAATTACAGGCAGTGTGAGCCACCCTATGTGAGTGCTGGAACAGAAAGCAGGCCCTCTGCAGAAATAGTACCCACTCTTAATATCTATGACCCTGATGGTCACAATGTATCTTTTTAAAAATAGTTTTGATTTATGACCTTTTTTGTTGTTCCATAGCTCTTAAAATTTGATGAAACCATTTCTATATTTGGCTCAAGAATAGACTCTTTGAAATGAGAGCTGTGGTTTGTGTTGAAAGACCATGCCTGTCCTCCGCCCCCTTTTGGTTTTCCATTTTGTTATGCTCGTTTATTTACTTGTGTCTATGTGTGTGGGTGCTCGAGTGGAGGTCAGAGAACAACCTGCAGAAGTCAGCTCTCTGGTTTCTCCCTCTACCCCCTGGGGCCAGGGGTCAGACTCAGTTCCCCAGGCTTGGCACCTCAGTCCTGGAGTTCTATCTTTTTTTTTTTTTTAAGACCAATCTCTCTCATTATTCCTATCATGGCTCTGTAATCATTGCTCCCCCCTTGTGGTAGATGTTATGTAAGCAATGCTATTGTTTCTTTGGGGGCTGGATTCATTGGGCTTATCAAATAAACGGTTTCTTGATTACATCTGCTTATTTTTCAGGAGTCTTTTTTGTTTGTTTTTCGAGACAGGGTTTTTCTGTGTCGTCTTGGCTGTCCTGGAACTCTCTCTATAAACCAGGTTGGCGTCGAACTCACATAGATCTGCCTGCCTGTGTCTCTTGAGTGCTGGGATTTAGGAGTCTATTAATGCGTATACAAAATCGGGGAAGAAGAGATGGGGCTGTAGCTCAGTGGTAGAGCACTTATCACTCATGCATGAGGCTGTACGCTCATTGCCCAGAACTGCCCCCCCAAAAAAAAAAACCAAAAAAACTTATTGGAAAGAAATATCTGAAGTTGCCCCTGGAACCCAGCAAACTTGGGATTCAATTCCCAGCTCTCTCTCTTCCCAGCAGTGACTTCACTGGGAAGTGACCCCACCTATTAAAGCACACATAGCTCAGAAAGGATATTCCAGTTGTCTACTGGAAGTACTGTTCTAACTGTAGACGGCTAAAGCAGATCTCAGTAAGGCATCATGGAATATGCCTAATTCTTGAGTCCCTTCCCCACATCCTCATCCATCCACCATTGAGCTCCAGAAGGTGCCTTCACTGTCTTCTTGGCCAATTCAGGTGGCAGAACTCAAATTTTAATCCTCTCTTTACTACTCCATTGTGTCATGCAGGGACCTTCCAAGACTCAGTTTCCCCTTTGGCATAACAGAGTCAAACACAAGTGGTGTGTGTGGGAGAGACCAGGGCTCTACGAACCAGCAGACGTCACAGTCATTACAGCTGATCGGACTGAGAATGCAATTCAGTTCAGTTAGATCGAGCCCCTAGGTTCAAGCCCCAGTACTGCATAAATTGGGGGAGGTGACGTGTGGCTAAAATCCTGGCACACTGGAGGTAGAGAACCAGGTGGAGATCAGACTCATTTTGGTTTACAGAGTGAGTCCAGGTCAGCCTGGGCTACATAATTTGGTCTTTAAAAGCAGGATGGGGGGAGGCTCTCAAGGCCCCACCCCCTCTCTGAGGAGCTACTTGTAGGGTAAAAGAGCCAGTCAAAGAAGCCTACCCAGACTGAAACCAGAGCCAGTGAAAGAAACCCACCCTGACCCTAAAACCAGAACCAAAGTCAAATCAGAGCCAAACGGCTAAAAGGGGCCAATGAAAGAAACAAAATCTGCCCCTGACCATGAAACCAACCTGAGCTTGAAACCAACCAATCCCTGAGAACGAAATCTAGCCAATCTGAGCTTTTCCAAGCTCAAGAGAATTGAAATCTGACCATTTCCCACCCTGAAAAATCTCCACCCTGGGAAAACGCGGCCCCTAAGAAGTTCTATATAAGCCCTGTGCCTGTTCAGTTGCTGCTGCCTTTTCCACCATGGCAAAGGTGGAATTCTTTAGATTCTTCCTTCCTAATAAATCTCTTGTGAGGCAGGTGGATCTCTGTGAGTTCGAGACCAGCCTGGTCTACAGAGCTAGTGCCATGACAGGCTCGAAAGCCACAGAGAAACCCTGTCTCAAAAAAAAAAAAAAAAAAAAAAAAAAAAAAAAANAAAAAAAAATCTCTTGAATGAGGTTTGGATGAGAAGTAGAGAAGTAACTTTTCACAGGCACTGGAGCAGAGCAGAGCTGAGCAGGACTGTAACAACCTTGCTGGGGAAACCCTCCCCTGCAGGGCCAGAGCTGTTACATTGGGGAAACCTTTCCCTGAAGCAGGGCTGTAAGCTGATGCGTTTACAACGATTTTGTGGTACTCCTGACCACCAGGATCCCTTTCCATACACTACTGGGGGTCAATGATTGCTGGAAGAGGAAGAGAAAACATTTTCATCAGTGGTGTAGCTACTGATAAAGAGCCCCTGCTCTGTAATAGCCTTAGCCCTGATCCTGAGCGCGATTTTAATGAAACTCACAGGGTCACAAAAGAAAAAGAAAAGAAGGAAGACAAAGAAATAAAGAAAGAAGAAAGGAAAGAAGGAAGGAAGGAAGGAAAGAAGGGAGGGAGGGAGGGAGGGAGGGACGGAGGGACGGAGGGAAGAAGGAAGGAAGGAGGGAAACTGAGATGGGAAGACCAGAGTCCACACGACGACACGAGTCTTCAAGATGCCCAACAGTAAAGGTACGTGTGTATACACCTACACATACTCTCTCACAAATTAATAGCAAATAACGTCTAAAAATAAAAAGGAGTAACAAGAGGGCTCGGATGGTAAAGGTGCTTGTTGTTAAACCTAATAACCCAAATTCAAAGCCCAGGACCGTAGGAGAAAACTCCCTTAAATTGTCGTCCGTCCTCCACACGTGTGGCACACAGTGCCCCTCGCCTACACTCAAACAAATAAACAGATGTAATTAACTTTAGAAAAATTAATAAGTAAAAAGAGAGAGAGAGTAGAAGGAAACTGAAACCTGGGCAAGAATACTCCTGAGGAGGTAGTCTGGTTAGCCGCAGAGGGCGCGTTGAAACTACAACTCCCGGCCTCCTTTGGGCCGGTAATGGCGGATGGCCCCACAAGATTGGTCCTTTCTCCATGGGGCGGGGCTTAACGAGGGCCAGCTTTTCACTGTTGCCAGGGGAGACCGCCGCAGGGAGGCGGAAATTGCCGAGGCGGGCTGTGAGTGCCGAGGCGGCACGCGGGAAGGTCCGGCGGCCATGGCGGCCCCGGGACCCGCGAGTCGCTTCTGGTGCTCGTATCCCGAGGTCCCCTCCGCCACATTCTTCACCGCCCTGCTCTCGCTGCTGGTGTCGGGGCCCCGCTTGTTCCTGCTGCAGCCGCCTCTGGCACCGTCGGGGCTGTCGCTGCGCTCCGAGGCCCTGCGCAACTGGCAAGGTGAGCAGCGACTGGGCAAGGATGACGCGCTTTCTCAGCCCGGGGACTTCATCTATTCCCTCCCCCCCACTGCCAGGCAGCCCCCAGCCTCCGTGCCCATCACTGTTCAACCCACTTGGGACTCCAGCATGTCTTGTCCCAAGCCTCATCATCATTTCCGACAATTCCTTCCCTACCCAAAATTGCCCCTGCATGTCACCCCAGATTCATTCATTCTTTGATGTCGAGGATGAATACCTTCCTTCGCTCCTCCAGTTTTATATATACAGACCCCCATCTGCTGAAGGCCTGAGCCCCTCAGGAACAAAACAAACGTCTCTCACCGTCATCGTGACAGTTGAACTTCGTCTCTTGTCACCCCTATGAATGATTTTTCCTCCTGAGTCTAGAATTTTCTGCTGCGTATTTACCTTCACCCTGACTCTTAATTCCAGCTCACCGGAAGGAGGAAAGAGGCCGTCTTCCGCCCCTGGTAAAGTGCTTGTTTGCCCAGGGGAGAGAAATTTCTCAGACCAGTTAAATCTGTAATCATCCTTTTCTAGGAGACAGGATTCCTAGTCTTTGTTTCTTTCTCATTCTTTCCTGGAAAATCCCGGTTGCTCCCAACGTTACAGAGGCCTGTGCACTCATCTCATGTAATCCATGTAATCATGACAGGACATATTAAATTGCGTGTTTACCAGAAATTGAGGCTGGATACAGAAAATCCCAGAGCTAATGCATCATAATATTGAGAAAGGAACCCAGCCTTTTGCTTTTAGTATGTTGTTTTAGAACCAAGGTTTGGGTATATGATTCACATGTCCTTATATAGATAAAAACATGTGTGAGTCATTTAATTTGGGATCTGTGGGGTGGTGGCGCACGCCTTTAGTCCCAGCACTCGGGAGGCAGAGGCAGGCAAATCTGTGAGAGCAAGGCCAACCAGGACTACACAGAGAAACCCTGTCTTGAAAAACAAGACTTCAATATGGGAAGTATCCAGCAAATAAGGCTTCAGGAGATAGTCTGGCTAGGTGTTATGCTTAAAGCTGAAACTTCCGTTTGCGCTGGATGCATGGAGCATGCTCAGTGAGCTGAAAGCCAGTCTAGATAAGGCACATACCCTCTTTCTTTTCTTTTTCCTTTGACACAGAGTTTGCTATTTCTTTAGACCAGAATAATCAAAACTCGCCATGTAACCCAGTCTGCCCTCAAGGCCATGATCCTCCTGCCTCAGCTATCTCAGTACCAGGACAAAGACATCCTATGCTTACTTAACCTGTTTGTGTGGGTGTGGGGTTCATGAACAGATGGAGATATGGGACCTTCGAAGGACTCGTGTTTGACCTGTTCCATCACAGTGAGGAAATTCAAGCTGTGAGGATATGGACGTTGGACTCAACTGAGCCCAGGCAGCCTGGTTATGATAAAGCTAAGATCCCCTCCAAGTCTTTTTTTTGGGGGGGGAGGGGGGTTGAGACAGGGTTTCTCTGTGTTTTTTTTTTTTTGGAGCCTGTCCTGGAACTAGCTCTATAGACCAGGCTGGTCTCGAACTCACAGAGATCCGCCTGCCTCTGCCTCCCGAGTGCTGGGATTAAAGGCGTGTGCACCACCGCCCGGCTTCCCCTCCAAGTCTTAACACTCCTAAGAATGACGCTGTGGTTTGATCCATCTCTCTCATGTTAAAGTTTCACCCCAAGAGATAGGTCAGTACATTAGAGAGCCAGGCGTGGTGGCTTTAACCCCAGCCCTGGGCAGGCAGAGGCAGGTAGGTGGATCTCTGTGAGTTTGAGGCCAGCCAGGGTTACATAGTGAGTCCCTCTCTCAAATAAACAAAGAAAGTACATTAGAGCTCTATAAGGTAGTTCTGCAGGTAAGGGCACTTGCCACCAATCGTGAGAACTGCAGTTTGGTCCCTGGTGGAACTACAGGTTTTCCTCTGAACGCCACAGGGGAGGCCGTGGCATTCCGTGCACTCCCATATACCCACAAATAAATAAAAGACTAAGTTTTTGGGCTGGAGAGATGGCTTAGTGGTTAAGAGCATTGCCTGCTCTTCCAAAGGTCCTGAGTTCAATTCCCGGCAACCACATGGTGGCTCACAACCATCTATAATGAGGTCTGGTGCCCTCTTCTGGCCTGCAGGCATACATGTAGACAGAATATTGTATACATAATAAGTGAATAAATAAATATTTTAAAAAAGATTAAGTTTTAAAAAATTATGTATGTTAGCGATGACTTATGTTTAGAAAAAAAAAAAAAGGAATAAACCAAATAGGATGGCAGGCACTTGTAGTCCCAGCACTCAGAGGCTGAGACAAAAAGATGGCGAGTTGCTGGCCAGCAAAAAAAAAAAAAAAAAAAAAAAAGGCCAAGTGTAGTGACTTACACATATAATCCCAGCCCTCAGGAAACAGGAGCCGGCCTGGTCTACATAGCAAGGTATAGGCCAGCGAGAGCTGCATAGTGAGACCTTGTCTCACAACAGAGAAAGAAAAAAGGACGTTGCATCTTACAGCATATAAATCTTGGCTGAACAGCACTCTTAGCGAAGACTTCTAATTTCTGTATATTATTAATGATACCGTTATAGTCCTTCTACACCACAAAATAATTCATGATTCCTTTTTTCTTCACCTGAACAGCCTCTGGAAGGAGAGGCCAGAATCACAGATGAGGAGACACACTGTTAAGTGACACCCACTCAGTCATCCCTGAAGCTGTTCCAATTAATTAACCCTCAGACTGTCCAGTGAGGTAGGTCAGTAGTAAAGTCAAAAATCGGAGGGCTGGAGAGATGGTTTAGCAGTTCAGAGAGCTTGCTTCAGCCCAGCGGTGGTGGCGCACGCCTTTAATCCCAGCACTTGGGAGGCAGAGGCAGGCGGATCTCTGCGTGTTCAGGGCCAACCTGGTCTACAAAGCTAGTTCCAGGACAGGCTCCAAAGCTACAGAGAAACCCTGTCTTGAAAAATCAAAATAGAGAGAGAGAGCTTGCTGCTCTTGCAGAGGAGCCAAGTTTGGTTCCCAGCACTCTATGTGGGGCAGCTCACAACTGCCTGTACCTCCAGCTCCAGGGGTCTAACACCCTCTACTGACCTCCACAGGTACCTGCACACAGGTGGCATATGCAGATTCACAAAAATAAAAATAAGTCTTTAAAAGAAAGCCTAAAGCAATGTTATAAAGCATTTGACAAGTTCAGAAAAAGCCGTCTTTTTCACACATCAAAGTTGGTCTTGACAATCTTTGCTTCAGGGCCAGGAAAGAACGGAAGCTACATTATATGTTCATGTTTTGAATCACGGGAATATCTCTTGCTAAGCCCGGCTCCAGGACCAGAAGGAACAGAGGTTATATGATATGCTTACGCCTTGAACAGCGGGCACTACCCTCACTTTCCTATTCTGTTTTTGTTTTATTGTTGAGACAGGCTCCCGTGTAGACCATGCTGACTTCAGACTCACAGAGGAGCCAGAATGACCCTGAACTCCTGATCTTCCTGTCTCTACTTCCTGAGTGCTGGGCTCCTAGGTGCGCACCACCACTTCCTGTGTGTGGCATATGTGGTGCTAGGAATGGAACCCAGGACTTGGTGCACACTCGGCAAGCACCCTACCAACTGGGTTCCAGCTCCAACTTCAAGCCCCTCCTCCCCCCAAGCTGGCTTGGGACCTGGTTGCCCCTCAGAACAGCACCACTTCGGACCGTTAACCCAAACCCATCTTTAGTTTACAGGCTGGTGACCTACATCTTCGTCTATGAGAACCCAGTCTCCCTGCTCTGCGGTGCCATCATCATCTGGCGCTTTGCTGGCAACTTCGAGAGGACTGTGGGCACTGTCCGCCATTGCTTCTTCACCTTCATCTTTACCGTCTCCTCCGCCATCATCTACCTGTCATTCGAGTCGGTGTCATCGCTGTCCAAGTTGGGTGAGGTGGAGGATGCCAGAGGGTTCACCCCCGTGGCTTTTGCCATGCTGGGAGTCACCTCAGTCCGCTCTCGGATGAGGCGGGCCCTGGTGTTTGGTGTGGTGGTGCCCTCCGCCCTGGTGCCGTGGCTGCTGCTCTGTGCCTCCTGGCTCATTCCTCAGACCTCCTTCCTCAGCAACGTCTCTGGCCTTTTGATCGGCCTATCGTGTATCCTTCCTGGAAGGGAGCTACAGTGTGAGGCTACACCGGGGTGCAAACTCATTTGGGGGCGTGGGGTGTCAGGTACACAGTCGCAGGCTCCTACACAAGCAGTCTGGGTTTGGCCCCAGCTTGGAAAGCCTGGGAATCTTGGGCAGTTCTCCCCATCCCTGGATCAGAACTCATCTGGAAAAATTGAGTATGGTTGCCTGCCCAGGTCAACTCAACGCAGCCGGTTAGCAGTTTAAGCTTAACTATACCGGCCTGCCTTTTTTCCCTTGTAAACTGAGGTGTAACCTTCTCAACTAACTTGAGTGTGAAGTTTCGCTGGAAGAGGGCCAGGGAGATGGCTTCCTCAGTAAAGCATCCGTGCAAGCATGAGGACACGAGTCATGGCCTTGGGACTTACACTCTGATCCCGGGCTTCAGAGGTGGAGACGGGTAAAATCCCTAAGGCTCACTGACCCACCAGCCAAGCCTAGCTTGGTAAATTCCAGATCAATGGAGAAACCCCAGTTCCTGAGGAGACCAGGCCGGCCTCTGATCTCCACACACAGGCACTCCCACATCGGAGAAGCATGAGGTGCCCGCCACGCAGAGATGTTCGTGGACTGGTTAAGAGACAGACCTGGACTTGTGGATAGTTTTTCTATTTTTTCTGGGTTAGAGTATCAAGCTCAGGGCATTGTGTGTGATTGACAGACACTCTACCACGGTGCTACATCCCAGCCCTTACTTTTCTTTTTTCTCAGAGAGAGAGAGGGATTGTAACAGGGTCTTGCTATGTGGCCCAGGCTAGCCTCAAACTCAAGATCCACCTCAGTTTCCTGAGTGCTAGGATCACTATCACCACCGCACCTGGTTCCACACCCCGAATATCAGTTTCTAGGTGATATTCTAAGGAATATCACTTCCTCCCTCCCTCCCTCTCTCCCTCCCTCCCTCTCTCCCTCCCTCCCTTTATTTTTTGATTTATTTTTGTCTGTGGATGTGTGCGCCTACATGCTGGCACTTGAGGATGCAGAAGAGGTTGTCAAGTCCCCAGGAACTGGAGTTACAGGTGGTGGTGAGCTGTTGTGTCAATGCTGGGAACTGAACTTGGGTCCTCTAGAAGAGCAATTGCACTCTTAACTATGAAGCCATCTTTATGTTCCCCCGCCCTCAAAAGGTGACTCACTGTACAGCCCTGGATGGCCTGGAACTCAACCATATAGATCAGGCTGGCCTCAAACTCACAGAAATCTGCCTGTCTCCGCCTCCCAAGTGCTGGGATTAAAGGTGTAGGGTGTGTGCCCTACGCCTGCTTGCCTCTTCTGTAGTTCTGATCGGGTATAAGCGAGCGCAGTTGGACCTGGAGCTGACTGAGCCGGAAGATGGAAGTCAGTCCTCCAGCTTCAGGAGTATCAGGGGTTAGCGCCTGATTATTACCAAAACCATCCATTTTAGACAGGGCTGAGGATCCAACGTAGGCCCTCTGATAAATCAGCCTAGTCAAGGCCCCACTGAGCTACTGGCCAACATTACCCTTATCTGGCTTTTATAAGGGATTGAGCTTCCTAATTAGGAATACTGAGATCCAGAATGCTTCAAAATCTGCAGTGTTTTGAGCAATAACACGACACAAGTGGGATATTCTGCCCCTGACCTGACTATAATCGAAGTAAGAACATGGATGCACCCAGAATACTGTGTAAAGTCACCTCAGGCTGTGTGAGGTACACATGAAACATAAATGGATTTTATCATGCATCTGCATGATACTCAGATAACCTCGTAAGCCCTGAGATATTTCACTCAAAACTGTTTTGGATAAGGAATGCTCAACCTGTACTTACCCCTTGATGCAGGCATAAACTAGTTGGCTTAATATTTGCTGAAGGGCAGCTAGTAAGGTGTCCTGATGGGTGAGTGATGGCTGGCAAACCTGACAGCCTGAGTTCCAGCCCTGGGGCCTTTGCGGTGAATTCCAACCCCCCCCCCCCCACACACACACACACTGTGGTACACTTACACCCGTGTGCATGTGCGCACGTACAGAATATTTGTGTAATAAGTATTTGCTGAAGGGTGTATGAAACAGGCTTTGTAGCTGTGCAGACAGTGATGGGGACTATATGGAGAAAATGCTTCCAGAGAAGCCGCAATGAAACTTGCCATGTGGTGCATGCCCCATAACCCCGGCACTCAGGAGGCAGAGGGAGGTGTTTTAAGTTCGAGACCAGACCAGGCTACATACATCTTCCTCCTCAACAACAAACCACATGAAGTTCATTTGGCACACTGGGGCAGAGCACCTTTGATTTGGAGCAGAAGTCTAGACCCGTGCCAGTCTCTGCATTGTATTAAGACTGACTTGTAAACCAGCTGCGGTGGCGGAGCCGATGGTAGTAGCAGTGGTGTAGACACACACCTTTAATCCCAGCTCTCAGGAGGCAGAGGCAGGAGGATCTCTGACTTCAAGATCAGCCTGGCCTACAGAGCTACATAGAGACCCCTGTCTCAAAAAGCCAAAAAGGAAAGAAAAGAATGGCTGTGACTGACGGCCGTGTTTGGAAGTCCCGGGAGGTGCGTGTGAACTCTCATGCACACTACACATGGCATTGTTCCCGTGAGGTGCGTGGATGGGACTGCTCAGCTCTCTGAGGGACTGGTGTACACAGCTGTGCCTCCCAGGAGCGGGCCCTCAAAGGGCATGTCAGCTGCCTCTGCCTGTGCCTTCGATTTTACTTAATACACTCACCTCAGATGGCCTCACCTACTGCTACTCCCTCGACCTCTCTGAGCGCATAGCCCTGAAGCTTGATCAGAAGTTCCCCTTCAGTGTCATGAGGAGGATCCCCCTGTTCAAGTACATCTCGGGTTCTTCTGCCGAAAGAAGAGCCGCCCAGAGCCGGAAGTAAGTGGTGAATCTCTCGCCTTTGTGTTGTGTGGTTGGTTTCAGTGCTGGGGGTGGACCCAAGGCCTTGCCCATGCTAGGTTGCTCTGGTACTCTGCTGCCACCCACTCTGCCTTTGTGGGGTTTTTTGCTTGTTAGTTTGTTTTTTGAGTCATAGAAAGTCAGGGTTGGCTTTGAACTTGGGAGGCTCTTGTCTGTTGCTCTCAGATACCAGGCTGTAGATATAATCCCACTGCCGGCTCTCATTCTCATTCCAAGAGCAACTGAAAGGTGTGGTTCACCTTAGCTAGGTCATCTTGGAGGATAAAGGAAGAGGGGAACACAGTTTCTGAGCTCTGTGCAAGGAAGGATTGTAGTTCTATTTCATCAGTAGAGCCCCTGCCTAGAATCCCCCAGTGAGGGGCTGGGGTGTGATTCAGTGGTAGAGTACCCACCTAGAATCCCCCAGTGAGGGGCTGGGGTGTGCTCAGTTGTAGAGCCCCTGCCTAGAATCCCCCAGTGAGGGGCTGGGGTGTGCTCAATGGTGGAGCCCCTGCCTAGAATCCCCCAGTGAGGGGCTGGGGTGTGCTCAGTGGTAGAGTACTTATCTAATCTTGGGAGGCCCTGGGTTCCAGCATTGCAAGTAAGGAAAGAAAATGCATGCACAGATCCCTTCTGTAAACTGCTGCGTGTGGAAGGAACCGAGTGTGAGCGGGCAAAGACAGAACTTGAGTGAAATTCTGAGTGATTTGAGGAGAGATAATAGTCTTAATGTCGTTTCGTTGCAATACTTTACGGGTAGCGCTGGGCTGTGACACAGGCATGTTTACACAGTCTGCTCAGTAGGTGACAGGGCAGGAAGACCTGAAAGGAGTTTCTTGTCTCTCCCAGAGGAAACTTTCTTGGCTCCCCAACGAGAACAGGTGAGGCTTTTTTTTTCCAGTTCTGGCTTGTTTGCTCTTAAAAGCTACTAGGTAAGCAGCTAGAACTTGTGGGTCCTCACACCTTCTTTATAGAGGAGGCCAGAGAGGACATGTGTTCCCAGGTAGCAGTCCAGGGACGAGCCCGCTGTGGCGCCTTTCCCATAGGGCCTCTGCCAATTGTGTTCTTCCAGCTGTGTTCCTCGGAGACTCTACAATCCTAGCACAATCACCCGGGAAGGGCATGGTGAGAAGTGAGGAGCCAGCATGGCTGGGGTGCCGTCCCTCCACGCCCAGGGTCTGCAGTAAGCTTTCTTCAGCTGGAATAGTTAGATTTGGGTTTGGGGTCTGTGCTGTTTAGTGTGTGTGTGTGTGTGTGTGTGTGTGTGTGTGTTTATTTGTAGACAGAGCCTCAGTAGCCCAGTCCTTCCTCACTAGCCGTTTAGCCAAAATGACCCTGAACCTCTGATGCCACTGCCTCCTCTCAGTGCTGGGGATTACAGGCGAGCACCCCACGCCCAGATTATGTTGTGCTCAGGGCGGAAGCAGGGCTTGGTCCCACCTGTAATCTCAGCAGTTGGGAGGCTGAGGCAGGAGGATTTGGAGTTGGAGACCAGTCTGAACTACATAGTAGAACCCCACTTCAGCTCACCACATCTGAAGAAGCCAAGGGCTGTGGACATAGCTCAGAGATAGAGTGTGTGCCTAGCATGTAAGAGTCTCCTAGCAACTTGACAGGCCTGAGAGGTACAGACTTCCCCCTCAGAGTCTCCTGTGTGACAGCAGAGGGGTGGGGCCACAAACCAATGGAGCTGCCCTCGGGACCCAGAAAAAGAGTTCTAATCTGAGTTACGCTTGCCCACCGGGAAGCTCTGTCACCTGTGCCGGGTTTGGACAGATGTGGAATGGGTAGTGCTCTGTGTCCCTTCTCTGTTCCTCACGTGGCAGGTGGTTGTAGGTTGCCAAGACTGCAGGTATCAGAACAGAACATGATGTTTCAGGTGTCCTGACAGAGTCACCGAGAGCGTTACAACAGGACACGTGTGTTTATTTTAGTTAGCTGCCATGTGGGCTGTTTTGTCTCTGATTGCTCTTGTTTGGAAAGTTGGTTTGGCATAGAGTTTGGGTGGTTTGTTATAATAAAAATAGGGACAGTTTATTAAAAATGAGAGAAGAGGCCAGCAAGATGGCTTAGTGGATAAGGACATCTGCCACCAAGTCTGAGACCTGAGGTACATCCCTGGGGACCCTCATGGTAGAAGAAAAGAACTGGCTCCTGAAAGTTCTCTGACGCGCACACACACCAACCACACACACACACATACACACACACACATGCACCACACATACATATACCTACCACACATGCACACACACCAACCACACACATACACACGCACACACACCAACCACACATACACGCACACACACCAACCACACACACCCAAACTAAGCACACACACCGACCACACATACACATGCACACACACCGACCACACATACACACACATACACACACACGTGCGCGCACAAATGCACCACACATACATATACCTACCACACACACACAAACTAAACCCACACACCAACCACACATACATATACCTACCACACACACAAACTAAACCCACACACCAACCACACATGCACACACACACATGCACACACACCAACCACACATACACACACACACAAACTAAACACACACACCAACCACACATACACACACACTCAAACTAAACACACATACCAACCACACATACACACACAAACTAAACACACATACCAACCACACATACACACACACGCACACACACCGACCACACATACATATACCTACCACACACACAAACTAAACACACACACCAACCACACATACCTACCACACACACACATATAAATGGGAAATCATTTTAACAAGAAGGTAATGTACTGCACATCTTTAATTCCCAGCACTAGGGAGACAGAAGCAAGCAGAACCCTGTGAGTTTGAGGCCAGCCTGCTCTACATTGAGAGTTCTAGGCTGGCCAAGACCTTGGTGAGATCCTGTCTCAAAAGAAAAAAAGGAAAATGCTCCCAGAAGCAGGAGTGGAGTCGTGAGCTGGGGCTGGAATCAGGGCTTGCTTGGCACATCCTAAGCAGGTGCTCCACTGAGCCACAGCCCAGCCCAGCCCTGTATTTTCAAAATTTTTCATTTGTGTGTGTGTTTACTGATCTAGTTGGTGGCATGGGACCTAAAAATGAGGCGGACTAAAGTCTTGCGCAATATGAGAGCAGCAGGCAGTTTATACCCTAGGGTTAGGACGCGACACGTGAGTAAGGTGTTCGTCGGTCACGAGGACAAGCCGCCCACAGTATGGAAGCACGTGAGTAACAACAGCTGAAGTGAGCTCACTCATAGCTGCTGCATCTGGGAGGAGTGTGCAAACACATTCCAAGAGCAACTGTTTGGAAGACACTGAGGGCACAAGGCTCTTCTTTCCTCAGTTTCTCCCAGGCACTCAGAACGCTCGTGCAGCTCCGTTCCCAGACTGTGTTTCCACGTGTATAGTCTTACCTAGTCCACATGAACCCCTAGATTTAATCCTGAGCACTACAGTGGGGGGGGGGGGTGGCTCCTGCCTGTAACCCAAATGTCTACATTGAGGAAGCCTGAGCTACACGGAGCTCTGCCCCCTTCCCCTCCAAGTGGATCTTTCTCTTCCCCTGAAACTTAGTGCTGGCTACGACTCCATCCCTGCTCTTATCTCAGGAAATGACATGCTGTACCTTGTCTCTGCCAACAGAATGACTGTCTCCTCTCTCATTCCTTTCCAGGCTGAACCCTGCACCTGGCTCCTACCCCACGCAGAGTTGCAACCCTCATCTAACCCCAAGTCACGCTATCACCCAGATGCAGCATGCGAATGGCCAGAAACTGACCTCCTGGCCTCCTGGACACATGCCTAGCCTCCCTCCCTACCAGCCTGCTTCAGGCCTGTGTTATGTGCAGAACCACTTTGGTCCTAACTCCATTGCCTCCAGTGTGTACCCCGCTTCTGCAGGGACCTCCCAGGGGGTACAGCCTCCCTCCCCTATCAGCTGTCCTGGCACTGTGTATTCTGGGGCCCTAGGCACCCCAGGGGCTACAGGCTCCAAGGAGTCTTCCAAGGTTGCCATGCCCTAGCCAGTCTGCAGAGAAGGCTCCTACACGTTGGTCAGAGAAAGGCCCTGTCTGAGCGAGGAATTGCTTAAGGATTATGTGTTGAAGGACATGCTGGTCTGTCATCCCAGCTGCTTGGGAGGTTGAAGTCAATAGATCCAAAGGTCAAGGTCTGTCCTGTCTGAGCGAGGAATTGCTTAAGGATTATGTGTTGAAGGACTTGCTGGTCCGTCACCCCAGCTGCTTGGGAGGTGAAGTCAATAGATCCAAAGGTCAAGGTCTGTCTGGGCTCCAGAACAAGTTCAAGGCCAGCCTAGGCTATGTGTAACAAAACTGTCTCAAAATTAATAAAAATGGCTGGAACTGGGGCACTTTGGTAGACTGCTTACCTAGCATAGTCCTCAGCTCCCTCCTCCCCCCAAAAAGATTATTTATGAAATACCTCTGTGTGCCAGCTCTGTTGAGTACTTTGATAAATGTCCCTATATATCTGTGTCGTTTCCCCTCAGGGCAGCTCTAGAAAGTAAAGTTTACTGACCCAGCTTTCAGACACAGGAAATAAAACAGCCTAGAAGGACTTGCCTGTAAGCTAACTACGGTCAAGGCAGGATCAGACGTTGAAGGTCATCCCCAGCTACACAGTGGGTCTGAAGCCAGCCACTGGGCTGCATGAGAAGTAAGGCATTCTGGGGTCCCCTGGAGTCTTGAGGCGCCACAGCCACTGCTAGGTTTCTGGGTTCCTAATCCAGTGTCCCGAGCATGAGAAAGTACAATTGTCATTGGCTGCTAGGGACTTGCCGGTCCTACCATCCCATCCTGCTGAGTGCCTGTGAGTCCTTGCTCCTGTCTGGTGTGTCCTTGTACTGGACAGTCTGTAACCCGTCTTCCCCCTCCAGCCGTCCCTGTCCTGACTTCTGCCATGACCTGCAGCAGCGTGCAGTGGTCTGCCCTGTGAGTTACCTTTGTATAAAACCAGCCTCCAGCCTGCCAGTGGTGCATTGCTCTTCTGTTGTCGTCCGGGTGGGTTGTGACTTGAACAGGAATGGGGGCGGTGACAAAGGGATCCCATCGAGTCTACACACAGCCTGTGCTCAGGGGTCAGCGGTGAGGACCTGATACAGGAAGTGGGTAGAAAAGAAGCAGTAGGATGTTGCCCAACCCAGAGGTGGGTACAACAAGGGGCTAGCCAGGGTAAGCTAGTGAGATTGTCTGTAAAGTTTGGGTTTTGTTTCTCTGTTTTTGAATAAAAATAAGCTGGGCATGGTGGCACATGCCTTTAATCTCAATACTTGGGAGGCAGAGGCAGTGGATCCCTGAATTTAAAGCCTGCCTCATCTACATACATAGTTCCAGGACATCCAAGTCTGCACAGTGAGACCTTGTCTCTAAAAATAAAAGTTGAGTTTGGTAGTACCAACTTTTAACACTTGGGAGGCACGGCAGTTAGGTAGATCTGAGGTCGGCCTGGTGTACATGACCATTTCCAGGGCTGGGGGTATGGCTCAGTGGTAGAGTGCCAGCCTAGCATACAAGTGGCCCTGAGTTCCATCTCCAGGACTGGGGGTGGGGTGAGATGATTTTCTGACCCCAAGTCCACCCCTCCAGAGAGGGTAGTCTGAAGACGGCACATTCAAGCATCCAAGTGGCTGTTTGAAACCCAAGCAGACAAGCCAGTATGTCTTGACTGAAGATGGAAATACCTGATCTGGATTAGGAAATTGAGTTCACAGCCAAGGAGCCAGGTGCCCAGGTGGCATCTAGGCTTCCGACACAGCTAGAATCTGATGGGACCTGGGACTTTGGGCTCCAGCCATACCCGGCATTTTACTTGTAGTGGCACCTCCCAAGTACAGACAGATGTGTGCTCTTAGGCTCGATCCCTCCACTCCAGATCCAGAAATGGGTGTAATAGGTACTGGCTCAGTATGTATAGGTTTGTGTGTTCCTGGTTTCTCCGGCCTTCCTACCTAGGGTGGCTCACTGGCTAGAGTTGCCAATGCCACGCACCCTGGTTCCCTGGCAGCAAGGCTGTCAGAATTGTCAGGTCATCCTGTACCCCACAGCCACTGGCTTTACTGATGGGCTCCAGGGATGCAGAGGAATCTATAGCACACAACAATAGAGCTGGACTCCAGCTTCCCACACCAACTACCCTTGTTGACTTGCTGCCCCTAGATCTCTGTTCCCTGGGCTTCTCCATGACCTGAAACCAGTGTACAGGTGACCTGGAGCTAGGCCGGAGTGGAACCAGAGCTTGCCTGGAGGCTCCCATTTTACCTGCTTTGTAAACAGCCTTTACCACTTAGTCCCTGCAAATCTACCTCCCTTGGGGCTCTGAGCTGGAATTTCAGAGAATGAACTCCTCTGGGTCCCAAAGCATGACCTGCCTGGTGGGGGGCAGGGGTGCAGGGTTTTCACTCCAGCCTGAACTATAATTTGTCTATGTGGATAGCCTCCAGCCACATATATTCCACAAGCTCCCCTAGGGCCTATGGGATCCCAGTCCTCCCCCATTTGCCAAATCATGGCCCGTGTGGCTGAGTCTGTACCTGGCCCCAGGCTGGGGTCAAAGCCTTGCCATGAAGATCTGTGCAGGGGACACGTGCAGGCCTGCCACTCAATAAATGTTTGTCAAACAAAAATCTACATGACCCTGTCCCAGGCTGCTTAGAACAGTGAGGAAATGGATAAATAAAAATTGCTAGCTGGGTGATGGTGTCGCATGCCTTTGATCCCCAGAGGCAGAGGCAGGTGGATCTCTGTGAGTTCAAGGCCAGCCTGGACTATGTAGTGAGTTCCAGGACAGCCGGGGCTACACACAGAGAAACCCTGCCTCAGAAAAACAAAAAAGAAAAAACGTGCTGAGAGCTGGGGAGAGGGCTCAGTGGGTAAAGTGCTTGCTGGCCAAGCCTGAGGACCTGACTTTGGAACCTCCTGCACTTCCATAAAAAAACAAGTGTGACCTCTCAGCCCTGTAACCCAGTCTTGGGTGGTGGATTCCTAGAACTAGCCCGCTGGCCGGTCTAACCCAAACTGTGAGCTCTAGGTTCAGTGAGAGAACCTGTTTTAAAAACTAAGGTGAAGAGCAATTGAAGATATCTACACATCAACCTCTGGCCTCAAGTGCCCACACTGGTGAAGATGCCCACAAATGCGTGCCCATACCCACATACCCCAGGTACAAAAGAACTGGCATGGGGTTGGGGATGTAGCTCAGTGGTAGAGGACGTATCTCGAAAGCTCAGCTCCACGCCAGCACTGAAGAAGAAACAGTATCCACCTGGTGCCTTGGTGGACGCTTTTAATCCCAGCCATAGGGAGGATGAAGCAGGGATTCTGGGCTACATAGACTTCCAACTCTTCCAGGAAACACCTTGACCCCTGTTCCTTCAGCCTAAGTGAAAGCTATCCTTCCCTGCCCTCAAACCTCTATCCCCTCAACTCACTTCCCATTCCCATCCAAGGCCCGACCAGGCTTGCAGACATTAGTTTGCCCTGCTTGCCAGCTGGGGGCTGCAGAGAGGCAGAACCAATCATGCCCTACAGTCAACCTCTCTTCCCCAGGGCAAGCAGTGCTCTGAGGCTGCTGGAGGAAGAGGTCCCAAGCTCTGCTCCAGCCTCAGCCAGAGGTGGTAAATACCAGCACAGAGACGGTAGGACAGGCAGGCAAGAGCGTGGCTAGAAGGGAAGTGGGCTAGCTCCAGGCTCAAGCAGCGAAATTAGCCCAGTAGGAGAAGAAGCCTAGAACACATGGTTGTGGTCACACAGGATGGTGGCAGAGCTACAGGTCTGGATTATCTCAGAGTCGAGACCTCCTTCCTGTCTACAGGTACCTGCTGCACACTCAGGTGGGTGGCAATGTCAGCCTAGCCTCGGTGAAGCAGCCTGAGGGTGTCCTCTTAGTTGGTGAGGGATTTCCAATCATGCAAAACCTCATCCTTGACCACCAAAAATAGAATATCAGATTGAACCAATATGAAGCAGAATTTGAGATAATTCAAAAACTGTCATTTTGGGGACAGGATCTCATGATGTAGACCTAGCTGTCCTGGAACTACTTGATGTAGACCACACTGGCTTCAAAGTCAGAGATTCACCTGCCTCTGCCTCTTGTGCACTAGAATTAAAGGGGTGCACCATCACACCTAACAAAAATGTTTAAAGATTAATGTCTGTGGGTGTGGGTTATACAAGTGCATTTGAGCGTCTGGAGAAGCCAGAGGGAGGTGATCCCCTGGAATTGCAGCTGTAGGCAATGGTGAGCCACGAGTGCTTGGAACTCCAGTCTCCTGCAAAAGCAACGCTCTTAACTGCCAAGACATCTCCCAGGCCACAAAGTCTGTTTTATTAAACAGAGCAAACAGATTTATTAAGTAAAATTAAGAAAGCACTCCCTAGTGTGGGAGTGATCCTGAGAGAGAAGAATCTGCGAATCTGGCTTTTTTTTTTTTTTTTTTTTTTTTTTTTTTTTTTGATACAGGGTCTCACTAGTAGCTCCAGCTAGAGTTTACTGTGTAGCTGTGTAGACCAGGCTGGATTTGAACTCATAGATACCCGCCCGCTTCCCCCAAGTGCTAGAATTAAAGGCATGTGCCACCACTTCCCAGCCCTGATCCTGATGACATTTTTTTTAAAATATTTATTTGTTATGTATACAATATTCTGTCTGTGTGTATGCCTGCAGGCCAGAAGAGGGCACCAAACCCCATTACAGATGGCTGTGAGCCACCATGTGGTTGCCGGGAATTGAACTCAGGGCCTTTGGAAGAGCAGGCAATGCTCTTAACTGCTGAGCCATCCCTCCAGCCCCCCACCCCCCCGATGACATTTTGAACATAAATCTTTTTTCTTTCTTTCTCTTTCTTCCATTCTTCCTTTCTTCTTTCCCTTCTTTCCTTCTTTCTTTTCTTTCTTGCTTTTTGTTTTGTTTTGTTTCATTTTTGAGGCAGAGTCTCCTGTATCCCAGGCTGGCTTTGAACTCACTATATACCTGAGAATGACTTTGAATTCTGATCCTCCTGTCTCTGTATTTTGAGTGTTGGGATTACCCAGTTTGTGCAGGGCTGGGGATGGAAGCCACCGCTTTGTGCATGCTGGGTAAACACTGCCCACTCGGCTACAGCCACAGACCTTATGAAACAGATGTGAACCACTGGGTTAATAGAAAGGCACCTGGGTAAAGTATAAGGCATGCTGCATTAGGTGGGTGTAGGCGTCTTTTAAACAGTCACACTTAAACGTCCTTTTCCTCCATTTAGATTATAGAGTCGCTCCCGAGGTACCGTGGGTGAAAATACAGTCTGATTAAGATAAAAAAAAAAAAAAAAAAAAAAAAGTCATGTGGTGCATTCCTTAACCCCAACACTCAGGAGGTAGAGGAGGCAGCGTGGTCTACATAGGGAGGTCCAGGCCAGCCAGGCTACACAGTGAGACTTTATAGCAAAAAAAGAAACGGAAAGAAAAGATAAACTCTAGGGAGTGTGGGCTAGAAAGATGCCCTTTTACCATAGATGGGATTTTTGAAAATTGCAAGTTTACATTTGGGAAGGAAGAGTCTCATGTAGCCCAGGCTGGCCTCAAGATATGTAACTGAGCCAAGAACTACCTTGAATTTCTGCTCCTCCTGCCTCCACCTCCTGAGAAGCACCAGTTGCAGTTTACTTGACCACAGGCTGAAGCCAGGGCCTGCTGCACACTAGGCAGACCTTTACCACCTGAGCTATATCAAGGATGAAGGCTGGAGCTCCAGGAAACATGGACTGCGGGTGAGTGAGGCAAGCCTCACAGTGGGTGTTGGGCCCTGAAACTCTTGAGGCCCACAGTGGTATGTCCCTTTATGCCTGGACAGATGCCAGCTACAATAGCAACACTCCAAGTTGAACTTGAGGTATGGCTTCTGAGGGATCCAGTGCCACCTACAGAACAGGAGACAAGACCACTTGAAGCCTTATTTGCTTTTATGAGACAGTCTTAGAGTGTGTTCTAGACTGACTTAGAACAGAAAATTCTCCACTTTGGTGAGTCCTGAGATAACAGATGTGCACACGCTGGGCTTACAGCTGTGCCGGGATAACAGATGTGCACAAGCTGGGCTTACAGCTGTGCCAGGATAACAGATGTGCACACGCTGGGCTTACAGCTGTGCCAGGATAACAGATGTGCACACGCTGGGCTTACAGCTGTGCCAGGATAACAGATGTGCACATGCTGGGCTTACAGCTGTGCCGGGATAACAGATGTGCACACGCTGGGCTTACAGCTGTGTTGGGATAACAGATGCACAGGCTGGGCTTACAGCTGTGCTGGTATAACAGATGTGCCTATGCTGGGTTTATAGCTGTGATCTTCAAGAGCTCCTTATATTTTTAGCCAAGATTCTCAGGAAAGCTCTCCAAAGGCTAGCCAAGCCTGCACTGTTTCTTATTCTTCTTATTTTTCTTCTTCTTCTTCTTCTTATTACATGTACTTGTTGGTTTTGTGTCAACTTGACACAAGCTACAGTCATCAGCGAGGAAGGAGCCTCAGTTGAGGAAATGCTATAAGATCCAGCTGTAAGACATTTTATCAATTAGTGATCAATGGGAAAGGGCCCAGCCCATCGTGGGTGGAGCCATCCCTGGGCTGGTGGTCCTGGGTGTTCTATAAGAAAGCAAGCTGAGCAAGCCAGGGGAAGCAAGTCAGTAAGCAGCCTCCCTCCATGGCCTCTGCATCAGCTCCTGCCTCCAGGTTCCCTCCCTGTTTGAGTTCCTGTCCTGACTTCCTTCCATGATGGATAGCAATGAGGAGTGTAAGCTGAAAACCCTTTCCTCCCCAACTTGCTTCTTCTTGTTTCAAGACAGGGTTTCTCTGTATAACAGCTCTGGCTGTCCTGGAACTCGCTTTGTAGTCCAGGCTGGCCTCGAACTCAAAGAGATCTGCCTGCCTCTGTCTCCTGAGTGCTGAGATCAACTCCACCCGGCCCCAACTTTGCTTTTCAGTCATGGTGTTTTGTTGCAGCAATAGAAATCCTAAGACATTATTACATTATGTATGACGAGATATCGTTGATCCACAGTTCTCAAGTGGAGTCAGAGCTCTTTACCCAGCATTCCACTGGATGGCTGCCCTGACCCCCTGGGTGGAATTCCTGCTTCTCTTGGGGGCCGAGCTACAGCCCCCAGGGACCAAAGATCTGAGCATCTTGGGTTTCTTGGGATGGGAAATCAGAGCAAGCTCCCTGCCTGTGGAAATCACAGGAGATAACTCTGTCTCCACTGTGCCCCATGCAGTCAGAAGCACAGAACCCACAAGAACCCACGTGTGTGTGCATTCTACACAGGCACATAGGAACACATACATGAACATTTTTGTTTTGTTTTTCTCTGTGTATCCCTGAACTGTTTTGGAACTCACTCCATAGACTAGGCTGGCCTCAAACTCACAGAGATCCGCCTGCCTCTGCCTCCCCAGTGCTGGGATTGAAGGCGTGCGCCACCACCATGCTTGTTGTCCTGGCAACTTATTGGGACAGCGTGAGCTTGAAAAGTCACACACTCGCTTAGGGCTAGGTTTCTTCTGCCCACAGCCCACAAGGGGCACGGTTCCCAGTTCCCAGTTCCCAGAAGCCTGAGTCCTGTCTAGACAGCACTTGGTCTTTCAAACTCACTCTTCCGCTCCCCTTCCCTTCTCATTCATTCTTCCCCACACCCCGACACACTCATTCACCCCACATTTACCCTTTCATTCATCCCCTCCCCACCCTTTACCCACTCCACCACCCCACCTCCCCTTCTCCCATTCTTCCCCTCTCTGGTTCCCTCATCTAGTAGATACAGAGGACCTGTCACAGGGTCTATGAACCGCAGCTCACCAAGGTCTGGTTCCAGTACAGCCTAGCAGAAGCACCAGGAGGCCTGGCTCTGCGAGAAGTCACTGCCCAGCCCATGCGGAACACGGCAGAGAGAGTTGCCAGCTAGACTACCAGGGGTGGCTTGGAGTCCATCTAGGCCTCTCCAGAATGAAATGTAGAGGAGAATGGAGGACGCGCTAGGGCAGATTCCCTCAGTCAGGCCTGACCTGAGAGGGCTGTAGGAGACAACACAGGGCCAGCAAGAGTGACTGAAGGCTCCACAGAGCCCAGGGTGGGAGGCCTTGCAAACCAGCCCAGGGATTTAGGCTGGATCCCTTGGGTGTCAGAGATCACTGTGAGGTTTCTCCACTTGTCCTCTTCGTACCCTAAGGGAGCCAGGGAATCTAAACCCAGCCTCTCCCATGGTCACACACTGTGGGAGACTCTTCACCACAGAAACCTTTGAGTAGCACACAGCTGCGAGACTTAACCACAGAAATGTCTGCACAGGGTGAGGCAGGTCTCCTGAGGTGAGCCTGCCATGTGACAAGCCGCTCCCCTGTCCCCGTAAGTGACCAGGGACATTCCTGTGGCTGGCAAGGCTCTTGTGCCTCCTGTTCGTTCTTCCCTGTCCCCCATACCCAGGCGGACCCATCAGCTACCTCCCAAAGCTTCAGGTGCATATAAAAGATAGCCTTCTGCCAGGCGGTGGTGGCGCATGCCTTTAATCCCAGCACTGGGAGGGGAGGCAGAGGCAGGCAGTTCTCTGTGAGTTCACGGTCAGCCTGGTCTACAGAGTTCCGAGACAGGTTCTAAAGCTACAGAAAAACCCTGTCTCAAAAAGCCTGTGGGGGAGGGGGGAGCCTTCCAGGAGAGGTCTGGAAGGACAGACTTCAGGTGGCACACCCACCTCTCTTAAGGAACAAAGTTTGTCACCAGTCCCAGTTTCCCAGGGACCCTGTTAGGGACGGACAGCTCTCTGTTGTCCTGACTCAGTCCTGGGCACATCAGAAGTTATGGCTGTCCTCCTGAGCAGTCTGTCCATGTGCACCCCTCTCCTTACCTAGTGGCAGAAGTGGAAGAAGGAACAAGGGAAGGCTCTGGACCCTTCCAGGGGAGACTTGAAGAGAGGGAGCGAAGACGCAATAAGAGACCCCAGTCAACCTTCCTGGGAGCCCAGGATGCAAAGGAGAGAGTGTGGGTATGAACGGTGCCATGCCGAGTGAAACGAGAAGGTGGGTGGTGCCAACACACAGTACAGGACCCATGCCACACAGAGACCCTTCCCTAACCGGAGGCCTCACATCTGCCATGAAAGTGCTCTACCCCCGAGTCACACCTCTGGCCCCCTTTCCACCTGTTCTTTTTACAGGACAGGGTTTCTCTGTGTGGCCCTGGCTGTCCTGGAACTCACTCTGTAGACCAGGCTGGCCTCTGCCTGCCACCGCTGCCCAGCTTCACTTTCCGTTCTAAGAAAGGGTCTTACTAAGTTGCCCAGGCTGTCCTTGATCTCACTCGGTAACCCAGGCCGGCCTTGAACTTGTGGCCGTCTTGACTCAGACTCCCGAGTAGCTGGGATGACAGGCCAGCACCAACAAGTCAGGCGAGAAAGCGTTTCTGGAGCCAGGGAGACGGCTGGCTTTCCTTTTCCTCCTTCCTCCCTCCTGGAAATAGCAGCTCACAGTGCCAAGTCTCAGGTTGGCAGGGACTGGCTGGCCCCTCTGCAGACTGCCAAGTCTGATTACCTGTGTTCAGTTCCAGGCGCCCACATGGTAGAACTTGTTCTCTGACCTCCACACACATGCTGTGGCACATACGTGTCTGTGTGTGTGTGTGTGTGCACACACAAATGTAATTCTCAAAATTTGTTTTAAAAAGAAGGAAATAATTTCTTCCAGGGAACGCTTAGTCAGGGATATGCATGCGCTAAAAGGTCACCGGAGCCCTCTAGTGTGGTCCCAAGGGAGGAAGGTTTGTTATTGACACTCCTCCCACAGTGAAAACCAACATGACTTTACCCTGGTCCTGCCTCGACCTCTGCCCAGTGTGACCCAGCATATTGCGTCCTGAAGGTTGGGGACAAACTTTACCTGCAGCCCCGCCTCTTAGCCTCAGTCAAGACAAAAGCCCGTCTGTCCGTGTACCCTGCCCCTCCCTGTGCCTGCCCCTGTCCCTCTCTCATCCCCCATCCCCCCGCCCATCCCCAATCCCAAGAGCTCTGCACCTGGAGCAGGCTCAGGTTTCCTGAGAACCGAAGACTTGGGAGTCGGGTTGCAATGTCCCCAAAGGGAGAATGAGGCCTGGAGCTCAAGTGGCACTTCACCCTGGGAAGCTCTGGGCTTTGGGTTTGGATAACAGCTTAACTGTTCTAGAACCGGACATTGCCCGCCCCCTCATGAGCTTCGGAAAAGGGAGTCTAAGGCAGGCCCAGCTCAGTGGTAGCGTGCTTGACCAGCATGCGTGAGAACCTACGCTCATGTCAGTCCTGGTCAAAGAGAAAGGGGAGGGTTTTGCTTGTTCATTAGTTTTACATCTTTCAATTACATTTATTTATGGTGGCGCAAGGCACAGGTTACGTGTGGAGGTCAGAGGACAACTCCCGAGAGTAGGTTCTCTTCTTCCACCACGTGTGTCCTAGGAATCACACTCCCTGTTAACAGGCGTGGCAGCAAGCACTGCTAAGCCACCTCATCAGCCCATGAAGAAACAAAAGTTTAGGTGGGGTCAGAAAATCTGGCTCCATTTTACTTGAGGAGGTTCTGCGGAGGCCCCTGCGCCTGTATTCCAGACCTGAGAGGCAGAGGCACCCATCTCTACAGATGACCCTATGAGGTTCAGGGGAGGATCACCGCATCCATCAAGACAGGGTTTGGGACAATGTCTCACTAGGTGGCCCAGGCTGACTAGGGAACTCTCAGTAGGGGAACACACACACACACACACACACACACACAATTATAAACCCTGCACTGACTCTAGAAGCTCATCTTGGTGCTCCGTGCTTTTCAGCTCTCCCCTTGCCACCCTGGGTCTGGGTGGACTGAAGATTCCAGAGAAAGAAAGAAGGAGATGGGGTGAGGAGGAAAGAAGGAAGGAAGGAAGGAAGGAAGGAAGGAACGAAGGAAGGAAGGAACGAAGGAAGGAAAGAGAAAAACATGGGGGAGAGGGAAGGCTAAAAAGATTCTACAAGGTCAAGTGATAAAATTTCAAGATTGTGTGCACTACCACGTGGTTGCTGGGGATTGAGCTTGGGACCTCTGGAAGAGCAGCCAATGCTCTTAACCTCTAAGCCATCTCTCCAGCCCTAAAACTTTAAGATTATGGATCATCAAGATGTTAGCTGCCGGGGCTGAAGAGCTGATTCAGGGAGTAAGAGCACTTGCTGCTCTGGCAGAAGACCAAAGTTCAGTTCCCAGCACCCATGCTGGGTGATTCACAACTGCCTGTAACTCCAGCTCCAAGGGATCGGATGTCCTCTTCTGGCCTCTTCAGGTACTGTACTTACACACACACACACACACACAGAGAGAGAGAGAGAGAGAGAGAGAGAGAGAGAGAGAGAGAGAGAGAGAGAGAGAGATTAAAAAAATAAAAGCAAATCTAAAATAAAAAGTTACAAACCAAATAAATCCTGGACTGTTTCCAGTCCCTTTGAAAGTCATCTATCCTCACACCTGCGTCTGACCTACCAACCTTGTGACTACCAGGATTTCATAAGATACCCTTAGCAGATATGATTCAAAAGCTAAGGATGCTGTCAGATTGTGTCTGAAGCCTATAGCAGTGTTTTCTTCACCTGCTGTAAGCTGCCCATCCATGATTGTGTTTGGCTGATACATTGACCTCTCTCTCTCTCTCTCTCTCTCTCTCTCTCTCTCTCTCTCTCCCTCTTTTTTCTTTTCAAGACAAGGTGTTTCTGTGTAAATCTGGCTGTCCTAGAACTCACTCTGTAGACCAGGCTGACCTCGAACTCAGAGATCCACCTGCCTCTGCCTCCCGAGTGCTAGGATTAAAGGGACCCAGCTCTTCGATTTTTATTGTCTAATAAAAATCACACGTAAGCCGGGCGGTGGTGGTGCACGCCTTTAATCCCAGCACTCGGGAGGCAGAGGCAGGTGGATCTCTGTGAGTTCGAGGCCAGCCTGGTCTAGAAGAGCTAGTTCCAGGACAGGAACCAAAAGCTACAGAGAAACCCTGTCTCTAAAAAAAAAAAAAAATCACACATAACCACTTCTACATTGGAACATGGAATTACAGATAATCAGAATCTATCTTCCCAGGCCACCCCACCCCTATTTGGCTCTGGAATAAATGAATAATCTCTTTACAGTGAAGTCTGTGATTTTGAATTGGCTGCATGGAGTCCAGAGAGCAGCTTGCCAACATCATTCTTCTGGGTTCTCAGGAGGAGCCATCTGGACTCCAGCCAGGGAGAGAGGAAGTCACAGTGACTTCACTGCAGTGTGTATAGAGACATCACGTTATTGATTCCTGGTGTTGGGATGAGGGCAGAAAACCCTAGTGGCCTGTGATGGGACTTCCAGGTTCCTTGTTTTCCATGTTGTTGCTAATGGAACATTGAGTCCTGGCCTTCATCCCTCACTGAGTGTCAGGCATGTAGACACCTAGCCAACATTCTCATGAGGACCCAAGGGGAAAGGTGAGCCGTCACACCCAAATGAAGGGCCAAGGCAAAGTGTGGCACTTTCTCCCATACGTCATCTGACTGGTGCTTATATGATGAGAAAGTGGTGGCAGGGACCAGACCCTCGACTGAAGAGAAACCTGCATCCTTCCTGGTGGGCCCGTGAATCCAGGGCTCAGGCGAAGCCCCAGGGGAGCAGGCTCCATCCTCCGGGTCTTTGCCCGTGCCATTCCCCCTGCCCTCTAGTGTGAGCTTACTCTGCTCTTAGCTTAAAAGCACCTCCGTCAGAGATACCTTCTAGACTAACTCATCCTAACTGTCAGTCTATGGACTTTAGACTCACCCTGGGCATATCTAGTTAACTAGATGAAGTTAACCGAGGTGTGAAGACGTTCCTACGGGTGGGTGATACCATTCCGTGGGCGGGGTCTCTGACAGAAAGCACAGGAGAATGCCAGCTGAGCGTCGACAGCCATCTCTCTCTGCTTTAGGACTGTAAATGCCGTGTGACCACCCACCGCACGTCCCGCCGCCATGCCTTCCCGCCATTATGGATCATAAGCCAAAATAAATCCTCCCTTTCTAAAGTCAGGCATACCAGGTGTTCTGGCCCAGCAGCAAGACAAGGAACTAACACGCTCTTCTGGGCTGTCTTATCCCAGACAGAACCATCTCTTTTTATTATTATCTATTCACTCATTCATCCTAAAAATGACATTGTGTGTGTGTGTGTGTGTGTGTATGAGTGACAATAGCTGTGGGTATTGATTTTCCTCTTTTCACCATGTGGGTTCCTGTTGGAGCCCACAAGACATACACACACACACACACACACACACACACATACATATACATATACAGTGGATGCACAGCTGGCAGACCAATAGGCAGACCCACGGGAAGTGTATACGTCCACATGGAGCAACTCGTTTTGCAGAGCTGCAGAAACACCTGTCTTTTGGAAAAGTCACTGTCATATCTGTAAAAACCTTGTGAAGCCATGATTCTTCCCTTCAAAATGGAATTTATTCCCAAAACACCTCAGCAGTGTGACTTCTACACAGGCAACAGACTGACCTGGCTCCATTCCCCCCATACCATGAGGCTTTGGAGTGATGGTGTTCACTCTTTGTTCTAACAGTCAGATTTACATAGAGTCAACCCCACAAAATTGCCTGCTAACAGACCACACAGAAATGTCTACAAAAGACAGGCACTGAGCAGGAAGGCAGTATGCCCCACCTTTGCTAACAAACAAACCTGGGGGTCCCCAAAGCTGGTTATCACCAAAGAGATTCGATGAGGAGAATGGGTGGATCAGGATTCAGGGGTGTTTAGTAACTTTATCTAATGGTCTGGGATGTCAGGTACTTCCCCTTGGATGCTGGGTCACCTGTTCCTCTTTATCGGTTCTACCTGCCTCTCTTCGTGATTTTTCTATGCATATTATCATTGTCCTTGCCTATGGAATTTTCCGGCTACGTCTGTAAAAACTAGAAACCTTGTCAAGATCAGCCCTTACTCCTCCTCCTTCTTCACCTTACTCTCCATCTTTCTTCTCTTTCTTCCACTTATTCTTCCTCTCCTCCACATCCACTTCACTTCATTTTTCCCCTTACACGAAAAATAAAGAAGGTGCAAAGGTAATGTGCTTAGGTTAATTCTTTTACCCTCAGATCCTTGCCTGCTGTACATATCCAATTCTGGACGTGGGGGGGGGGTTACTAGGCTGGTACTCAAGGACCCCGATAAGTTCCAGGGATAGAACCCAGGGTTTTAGAGTTGGCACCAAGTGCCTGTATCCGCCCAGCCACCTCAGTACTCACATTCCTCTTTTTGTTTGTTTGTTTGTTTGTTTTTGGTGTGCGTTGGTGTTTAGCTTGCACACATGTCTGTATGGGTTCGTTGGATCCAGTTGTGAACTGTCCTGTGTATGCTGGGAATTGAACCCAGGTCCTCTGGAAACACAGCTGAGCCATCTCTCCAGGCCCGACATTCATCTGTTTCTAAGACAAGGCCTTCCTCTGTTTTCTCAAACTTGAGATCCTCCTGCCTCTGCCTTCCAAGTGCTAGGATTACAGATGTGTCCTGCCATGCCCAGCTGACTTTTACTTCTGGTACCTCCTTGCCCTCTCCTTCGCTAATCCTTCCCACACAGGAAGGCACCATCTGTGTGACCAGAGCCTTCGATTTGTTCATAACTTAATTCCCAGGGTCTAGCATGACTCTGCCTCTTTCGTATTGGACCCAAAGCAGGCACTGACAAGACTGACTGTACAAATGTAGTAACACACTGAACTCTTGCACCAGCCCAGTCAGCTAGCGCTGCTATCGAGCCCATTTTCATAGCGCAAAACTGAGGCACAGGAAAGCCAGTCATCTAAGATCCCATAACCAAGAAGTCAGGATTAGGGGCTAGGGAGATGGCTCAGAGGGCAACGCCTCCTGCTGTGCAAGCATGAGGACCTGAGTTCAAATCCCCAGCAGCCACAGAAAACACTAGGCACAAACCCAGAATTAGAACTGAGGTCAAGACAGGCAGAACCCTGGAGCTTGCTGGCAACCAACCTAGCTCCAGATTCAGGTTTTTGTTCGCTTGTTTGTTTGTTTGTTTGTTTGTTTTTTGAGACAGAGTTTCTCTGTGTTTCTCTTGGCTATCTGGGAACTCAAACTCACCGAGATCCACCTGTCTCTGCCTCCCAAGTGCTGGGATTAAAGGAGTGTGCCATCATCTCCCAGGAGTGTGTTGGCCCAGCCTTAGAGAAAGAAGATGGAAAGTGATGGAGGAGGACACCTGATGTCCTCCTCTGACCTCCACACGTGTACATAGGGGAGCGCCTGCACGCACATGCATCATGCAAACATATACGCACGAAGTGAGGAGTAAGCTGGGCACAGTGGCTTGCCTTGTGGGGAGACTGAGGCAGAGAGGATCACAAATTTAAAGCCAGTTTGGACACTTAATGAGACCTGGTCTCAAATCAAAAAGTGAAAAAATCTCTGTGGTATGTTCTACAGTAGATCACCTGCCTAGAATCCCCCAGTGAGGGGCTGGGGTGTGGCTCAGTGGTAGAGAAGACTAGCCCTAGCATGTGCAAGGTCCTTGATATTCTTAATATTGGGCGTATTTGGAGATAGGCTAAAGTGGAGTGTGGTCGCACAAGCTTGCAGTTTCAGCACTCAGAGAGAGGCTGAGGTAACAGAATCACAAATCCAAGGCCACTACACAGTGAGAGACACTGTCTTTTCTCACAAGCAAAACAAACCAACTGGGCTGGAGAGATGGCTCAGTGGTTAAGAGCATTGCCTGCTCTTCCAAAGGTCCTGAGTTCAATTCCCGGCAACCACATGGTGGCTCACAACCATCTGTAATGAGGTCTGGTGCCCTCTTCTGGCCTGCAGACATACACACAGACAGAATATTGTATACATAATAAATAAATAAATAAATATTAAAAAAAAAAAAAAACTACCACAAGGATGGAATCCAAATGGCAGAGTGCTTGTCCTGGCTCCAGACCACCTCATCAGGCTGCTGGGGCGCAAGAGGGATGTCATCATCACTAGAAATAGTTCCCGGGCCCAGACGGGGCCAGAGTGGCTGATAGAGGTTCTGAGAGAGAGAGATGCAGAAACCCCTAGTAGCTGTTCAAGACAGGAAGAGCCACACAAGTCAGGGAGACAGATGTGAGAAGCCTCAGTGTTAGACCAATGTGGGTGCGAGGTGTATGCATAGATGCGGGAGGATTCTAGGCAAGTGTGCCTGTCTGTAGCTTTGTGTAATTGGTCTCTGAACAGGAACAGAGAGTTGCTTGCCCTGCTCCCAGATCATCTCAGAGCCAAGGGGAAATTCATGTCCAGAGCCCAAGCCCTCTCCATTTTGACCGTACTCTGGCAGTCTCCGTCCAAAAAACCCTCAGCATGTCTGTGAGGGCTGTAAACCTGCCCCCAGTCCTCCTCCTGAGAGTGGGCCACACCAGGATTTCTGCCCTAGGACAGCTGTTGGCAGAATGGGAACTCCACGTGTGGATACGGGTGTGTCAGAGGCCACCATGGTGAAAGCTGGAGAGGGTTTGGGATAAGAAAGGGAGCCATAAACCCATGGAGCTGGGCAGTGGGAATTGGCAAAGGCACACTCCAGTTCCTGGAATTCTGGGAACTCTGAATGCGAACTTGGCCACCCAGTTTATTGAAGAAAAAAAAAAAAAGAGTGGGGGGGGGTGAGGTGGCCATCAGTAATTTGTTAAAATTTGTTGACCTGGCTTGCCCCATTCCCTTTTTTTCTGAGTTGGAGGCCAGCCTGGTCTACAGAGAGAGTTCCAGGACAACCAGAGAAATTCTGTCTCGAAACACACACACACACACATTTTGGGAGGCCAGACACAGGGTGTGGCAAAGGATTTCATCACACTTGATGGAAGTGCTATGGTACCCCTGACTCTTCTCTCTCTCTGGCTTTCTTGTGGCCCAGGCTGCTCTCAAACTCCCTAAGGAGCTGAGGAGAACTTTTGATCCTCCTGCCTCCAACTCTTGAGTCCTGGGATAACAGGCATGATCCAGTATAAAACAGATTTAAAAAAAAAAAAAAACAAAAAACAAAAAACCTCCATTTATTTTATTTTATTTTTTTAAGGTAGGATTTCTCTGTGTTCTTTGCTGTCCTGGATCTCAGGGCCAGGGAGAAGGCTCCATGGGTAAAGGGACCTGCAGACAAGCCTGAAGACCTGAGTTCGATCCCCAGAAACCCCTGATGGAAGAAGAGAATCTATCCTTGGACCTCTATACATGTATATACCTTGGCATTTGGGTGCCCATACATACACATAAAAAGAGGTACACGCACTAAATAAAAAATAAATGCAATTTTTAATTGCATGTTTATAGCTTGGAAAGGAGAACGATCAAAACCTTACAAATGCTTCATTGATTTTTTTTTTAGGATTTATTTTTATTATTGTCCGTGTGCTTGGTATGTAGTGTGTGATATGTGTGTATGTGTAGTGTGTGATTTGTGTGTAGTATGTGTGTGGTGTGTGAGTTTGGTGTGTGTGTGTGTATGAGTGGGAATGTGGCATGCATGTTTTGGGGTGTAGGTGAGTTGTGTGCGGTGTGGTGTGTGTGGTGTGTGTGGTGTGTGTGGTGTGTGTGATGTGTGGTGTGTGTGATGTGTGGTGTGTGTGGTGTGTGCGGTGTGTGTGGTGTGGTGTGTGTGTGCGTGTGTGTGGTGTGTGTGGTGTGTGTGGTGTGTGGTGCGTGTGGTGCGTGTGGTGCGTGTGGTGTGTGTGGTGCGTGTGGTGTGTGGGGTGTGTGGGGTGTGGGGTGGGTGGGGTGTGTGGGGTGGGTGGTGTGTGGGGGGTGG
>NW_026068184.1:661110-669235 GCF_014885135.2 Alexandromys fortis
GTGTGTGTGGTGTGTGTGGTGTGGTGTGTGTGGTGTGTGTGGTGTGTGTGGTGCGTGTGGTGCGTGTGGTGTGTGTGGTGTGTGTGGTGTGTGTGGTGCGTGTGGTGCGTGTGGTGTGTGGTGTGTGTGGTGTGTGGTGTGTGGTGTGTGTGGTGTGTGCGGTGTGGTGTGTGTGGTGTGTGTGGTGTGTGCGGTGTGGTGTGTGTGGTGTGTGTGGTGTGTGGTGTGTGTGGTGTGTGTGGTGTGTGTTATTACAGGCACGTGGCACTACAACCAGATAGCATTTTTATTTTGAACAAGAAGGCTCAGAGATGACATGAGTCATTTGGAGTCCCTCCCAATAGTAAGAACCGGGGGCTGAGGATCCGGCTGACTCCAGAACTCTTTGCTCCTCAGTCAGGTGAGGAAGCTCACACTTACTTTCTTTTTTTCGAGACAGGCTTTCTCTCTAACTGTGGAGCCTGTCCTGGAACTAGATCTTGTCGACCAGGCTGGTCTCAAACTCACAGAGATCCGTCTGCCTCTGCCCCCCAAGTGCTGGAATTAAAGGCATGCACCACCACTGCCCAGTTTTAGTTGCTCACACTTCTGATCATGGTACCTGGGAGGCAGAAGCAGGAGGATTGCTGCAAGTTCAAGGAGAAGCCTGGGCTACGAAGTGAGACAGTATGGGGGAGGGTTGCTTGAGGCTAAAATCATGGGCACTGGCTCTAGCGCCCTCATCCTGCAGACACCTCTACTGCAAAGATAGTCACATGTTCCTAAAACCCAAAAAACCTTCTATACAAAGTGTGGCAAGTGCCATCCTCACAGAATGACCCAACTGTGATGAGGGCCTAGAGAGATGGCTCAATTGTTAGTAATATGTGCTGTTCTTACTGGGGACTTGAGTTCAGTTCCCAGAACCTGTGTTGGAAGGCTCACAACCACCTGTAACTTTGGCTTCATGGAAACCAACACCTTTTTCTGAGCTCCACAAACACACACACACACACACACACACACACACACACACACACGTAAAAATAGTAAAAAAAAAAATCTTAAAAAGAGGGGGAGGGTTGTAATGAGATGCAAAGTTGTCCAGTGGGCAGGGAAAACGGATTTCCTGAAAGGAGGCTGCAGCCTCAGTGAAGCCTGTGCTCAGGGCTGAGCGTGTTGAGCCTAACACAGAACAAGAAGATGCTAGCCCCCAAGAGGTGCAAGCATTTAGAACTGGGAGGAGACAGAGTGAAAGGGACAGGTGATCCAGTCTTGCAATTTTGGGGTTGTGTGAGAAGAAAACGCTGAAGCAGTGGAAAAATTAGCTGGTTGCAAATAAAATTATCATTAGTCAAAGAAAGACTGAGCCTACAGAGTGGTGTGGTGTTCAGCGTTAATGCCAGCACTCGGGAGGCAGAGGCAGGAAGAGCTCTGTGAGTTCCAGGCCAGCCTGGTCTACAGAGCGAGTTCCAGGACAGGCTTCAGAGCCACAGAGAAACCCTGTCCCCAAAACAAACAAGCAAACAAATAAAACAGAAACTCTTTCTGAGTTTCAGGCCAGCCAAGGCTACATAGCAAAACCCTATCTAGAGAAAAAAAAAAAAAAGATAAAGATAGATTTAAAAAAAAAATAGGAGGGAGGAAAGGAAGAAAAGAAAGAGGGGGGAGGAAAAGAAAGAGAGGGTAGGAGTCCTTGTTCCTGATGCAGGGTTCTGAGCCGCTGAGGAAGGGCTGTAGGGAGCTAGACAGGTCACTCGTCGCTGTGAAACCCATCCCTAAGCGGCTCGGGACCCGGCGGGAGCCATGAACTTGACAGGACGGAACCGCTGTGGTTTTCAGGGCGGGCCTCGGTCATCCTAGAGGCAGCTCCATATCAAGTCCAGCCTCAGCAGTCCCCTGGCAGGGCTGGGAGAGGGCGTGTCTCAGTGCAGGTGTCTTCAGCCACACCTCTCTGGTTCATAAAGGGCCGTGGAGAGGCTTAAGCCCTGGGACGTGGTGACAATCATTTGTACAGGACCTGGCTGTGCTTCTTGGCTCTGCCTGGCGTGCTCACACCCCAGATCCTCAGGTAGGTACCTCCTCAGTTTGGGAAAGGGGCAGCGTGAAATGGCGGAAGAGTCCGAGCCCGCGGGAGCTGCTGCATACAGTCTTGTCCCTCTGAGGAAAGCCTGGTTCAGCAAACCAGAGCTGAGCTGAGGTGACAGTGTGAGCTGAGGTGGTTGTGTGCCTATCCCCCAACTCCTGCCATAGTGGAAGAGGGCAGAAACTGAGGGAGGTCCTTACTTGTACCCAGGCCTGGATTTGGAGTGGGAAAACAGTAGCTGGGGATGCTGTGTGACTCCGGGCAGATGTTGCCACCTCTCTGATCTGTTTTCTCATCTGCAAAATGAGAAGTTAGGGGATGATCTTTTTCTTGCATGTGGATAACCTCTGCATTAAGTTTCTGGCAGATGTGAGTTCCCCAGCCTCTTCTACTTTTTCATGCCGCTGACCCTATCTTCTTCAATCCTCTGTGCAGTTGTTCTGATTTCTGGCCGCAAACCCCCAAACTGAGGGCTGGCTACTTTGTGGGTCACAGAAACTCCAGAAAATAACAGTTCCTTCCTGGGGACAATCAAGTCGGTGTGAGTGAGACACACAGCTGCCTGTGCAGGTCTGGGCTTGCCAAGCAATCCCCAGGAGCCTGGTGGGCAGAGAGAGCCCAAGAGTGCTGGCTGACTGCAGGGCAAATTTGGGCCTGGGAGAGTCACTCTTATTTCTCTAGTTCTATACCCCCAGGACCACACACACGCATAGTAAATGGGTATAAAATACATGTAGAGACTGGGGGTGTGGCTCAGTGGTGGAGCCCCTGCCTAGAATCCCCCAGTGAGGGGCTGGGGTGTGACTCAGTGGTGGAGCCCCTGCCTAGAATCCCCAGCCACACAGCACCTGCCTAGCTGATGCATGACCCTAAGGAGCTGGAGCTCAGTCAATGAGACCCCGTCTTCAAACTAGGTTGTGCTCAGCATGTGTGCACTGGGGGTCAGACATGAGGAGGGCGCTTATAGGACTCTCTTCTGCGTTAATCGTTTAGAAAAAACACGATTGGGAAATGAGGCCAGGCCCGCTTCTCTTCCCTCAGCTATAACGTCATCTTCTTTTTTTTTTCTCTTGGCCTGTTTGGTTAAGTCTACCTTGCCAAAACAATGAAAATAATCCTGTAATTGTCCCCAGATTGGATGGGAGGGCCCGCTCAGATTTCTTTCCTTGTGGGACAATGACCCTACTACCACCCTCATTCCGGAAGCAGAGGGTTGCGTGGAGGCCCCAAGTGCTGCCTCTGGGGTGAAGTCTCCCTGAGACCAAATTTGAGTATTGATCCCCAACACTGAAATGCAAGGTTGTCTTAAGGGAAATCTAAACACAGCTGGGCACAGCTCAAGAGGCTGATGCCCTTGGGATTTCAGGGCTAGCCTATGCTACATAGCAAAACTTTGTCTCAAAAAGTAGAGGAAGGGGGAAAAATGATGAAACAGTCATGGCACACACCTTTAATCTCAGCACTCAGAAGGCAGAGGCAGGAGGATCTCTGTGAGTTCAAGACCAGCCTGGTTTGCAGGGCTACACAGAGAAACCCTATCTCAAAGCACCAAAAAAAAAAAAAAAAAAAAAAAAAAATGGAGGTAGCAACAAGAGGGTCCACTAGGTAACAGTACTTGCATCCAAGCCTGATGACCCCATTTGATCCTTGAAACCCACATGGTGGTGAGAGTTGACTGCGGTGGGTGGTTCTCTGACATCTACAACCATGCTGTGTCACTCACACGCCCGCCTACACACAAGAAATAAAGGTGGAAGACGTTTTTTAAGGACTGGAGCTGTAGGCCAATGCTAGCTGCCATGCAGGAGGCCCTGGGTGTAACGTCTCAACACACACACACACACACACACACACACACACACACACATGTGCGCACACGCAGGGAGAGAGAGAGAGAGAGAGAATTCTGAAAATCAAAAACAGTGGCTGGTGACGAGGGGTGTTTCACTGTTTATCAAGCCGATTATCTCTCAGTCAATTGTCTATTGTTTGTTTATTTATCTATCATATATCTATTTTTTTCTGTCCACTATCTTCTATTTATACATCCATCCATTTATCCTTCCATTCATCCATCCATCTATCCATCCATCCGCCTATCCATCCCTTCCAGACAGGGTCCTGTGTAGTCCAGGCTGGCTACAAACTTAAGTCGTCAGAGGTGATCTTGAACTCCTGTGGGGGCACGCACTGTCATACCTGGTGTTAGGATGCTGGTAACTAAACCCAGGGCTTCATGCATGCCAGGCAGGCACGCACAATGGCATCTTGGCCCATGACTGTAATCCTAGCCTTCAAGTAGCTGAGATAGTAAGATAAGAGGATTGCTACAAGTTGAAGGCCAGCCTGGGCTACGTGTGAGTTCTGGGTCAAGCTGGATAACACCCTGACAGTAAGATTATCAGAATGAGACCCTGTATCAAAAAATGTGGTGTGTGTGTGTATGTGTAGAAACCTCTCAGTGTCATTATTTGTGTTTTTGATGTGTATGTTACTGAGAATTGAATTTTAGGCATGCAAAGTTAAGTGCTTTACTGAGCCACAATCCAGCCCCTCACTGGGGGATTCTAGGCAGGGTCTCTACCACTGAGCCACACCTCCAGTCCCTCACTGGCAGACAGAAGGTGAGCCCTCTATTGCTGAGCTATGTCCCTTGCCCCCCATCGGGGGTTGCTAGGAAAGCGTTCTACCATTCTGTTACATCCCCAGCCCTGTTCTGGTTGTCTGTTTTGAAACAGGATCTCCCTAAGTCCCCCATGCTGACCTTGAAATCATTCCGTAGCCCAGCTAGGCCCTAAACATCTCCATACCCCTGCCTCAGCCTCCCAGGTGTATGGGACAACAGACTTGTGTCACCAGGCCTAGCTCCCTGAAGGCCACTTGTTGAGTGCTTGGCCTCCAGTTTCATAGGCAAGAAAATGGAGAAGCAGACTTTTGTGGTTCTCAAATCCTGACTGTGTGATGCTTCTCCGTTTTACTGTTTTCTACAGTGAACCCCTAGAGACTGGCTTCCTGGGCGATGGGCACAGTAGACCAGAGTGCAGCCCTGCTAGATGAGCTGGCCAGCTGGGGCCAGCTGGAGACACATTGTCTGTAGACAGTGCTGGAGTTCCCAGGTAACAGCTAAGAGAATGGAATGAAAACTAGAAGGAAAGGCAGGGGGAAAATAGCTCCAGAAGTCCACAGAGGGCCATCAGCAGCTCACCTGCAGCTGAATTATCAAGTCTTCTTTAAACCCAGCACTCGGGAGGCAGAGGCAGGCAGATCTCTGTGAGTTCAAGGCCAGCCTGGTCTACAGAGCTAGTTCCAGGACAGCCAGGGCTATGCAGAGAAACCCTGTCTTGAGCCCCTCCTCCCCATATATGTAAATAAATCAATAAATATGGCACTTTTGGACGAGGGAGATGGTTCAGTGAGCAAGTGCTTGCCTTGCAAGCTTGACAGCCTGAGTTTGATCCCCAGAACCCACGTCCTAAAGCCAGGCGTGGCTGTGTCATCTTAGCGTTGGGACTGAGAGAGGCAGGTCCATGACTTGCTGGCCAGGTAGCCTAGCAGAGCTTAATCAGTGAGTCCCAGGCCCCCATCAGAGGCACTATGTCACGAAACAGGGGCGACAGCTCCTGAGGAAGGATGCCTAAGAACTCTGACTTCCACATACAGACAAACATGCAAGCATGGCTGCCCTTTTGAGTTCTTTCTGCCTGGGCTACTTTTAGTGAGTTCAAGGCCATTCTAGATGACTTACTAAGACCCTTTCTAAAAATAAAAAGATAAAAAAAGACTGAGGAAATCACTCAGAGGCAGAGCATTTGCCTGATATATGTGAGACCTTAGGTTCAATCCCCAGTATGGATAAAGAAAAAAGGAAAGGAAACACTTGCCAATCCTTAGGGCAAAGTAGAAATGGAAATTATGTGATTGTGGTATGTTTGTGCATGCCTTGTATGTGTGGATGTGTGTGCATGCATTGTATGCGTGAATGTAGACACACGTGTGGACAACCTTGGGTGTCAGTCATTGCTTTCCACCTTGTTTGGGGCGGGGGCTGTCAGTCTTCTCTTCCTAGGTCAGACTAGCCAGCTGGCCCTTTGATGCTCCTGCCCCACCTCCCGCTTTGCTGGAGGAGGGCTGGAATCGCACATGCGCAGCTACATACGGGTTTCCGCGGGTTCTGGGGATCAAAACGCAGTACCTCACATTTGTGAAGGGCTTTACCCACAGAGACATCTCAGACACGGACACTTTAAAGGAACGTCCATCTTGCCCACGCTCAGTTTAAGTGCCGCTGCGTGAGGTGAGAACAACAGCCGAAATACCCCAAGCACAATGCTGCTGCGCCCGAACCGAGCAACGAAGAGGAGATAGCAGCGACTGGCCAGCACAAAGCTCGATCCTTGAACCAGGCAGACCTCCCTGAAGTGTTGAAATTGCTTATAGCCCTCCCTCCCCCGTCCCTCCCCCATCCAGGCCTTCAGTCCCTGCCTCTTTCCTTCCCCCACAAACCCAATCCCTCAGAACCATGTCCAAAGTTCAACAATCAAAGAGGCGGTTCTCAGGGACAAGAACAAACAGCGCCTTTTGCCATGGTTGATCATATTTCCAAGACCAACCTGACTGGGTGAGATCGGATAGATCCTGGGGGCGTAGGGGGAGCGGGGCTGGGAACCCAGCCCCGGGTGATAGCGAGAAGGATTGGATAGTTTTTAATGTGCGTCACTTGACCTCCTAAGAAGAGGTTCTTGGAGCATAGAATTCTTCCCCCCGCCCACCCCCACTCTGTTCCTGGATCCGTTATGCAACCCAAGTTTCGACTCTGGGTTTGTTGGGAGCCAAGGGAGGCTTCACGGGGAAACAGGAGGGTGTCGAGGGCAGTGAGGGGGGGGGAGGGATTTTGAAAGCCACGCCCTCGCTCCTGCCTCACCCTTCACGTTTGTAGTCCACGTGCTGCGAGGCCGAGCAACCCCACTGCCCTCACTCCTCAGCGTGGCAAACAATCCCCTGATTCTCTGGCCCCAGATCTCCCGGGCTACAGCTGAATGTTGCTATGGCAACTGTAACCTACTGGGAAAGGGGTTCTGAGGAGTCTCCCGCTGTGCTTCTGCTGTGGTTCTTAGCCTCGGGAGCCTCTGGGCAGGCACTGGGCAGACATGAGCGTGGATGGGGAGTCGGTTGGTGACCCCGGGAGCCAAGAGCTGAGCTGGTGCCGCCAATACATTAATATTTCAGAACTCACAGATGTAGTCAAAGTGTAAGCCTCGAGCACCCTCCACACCTGGGACTTTGCTAGGAATACTGATGTACCTTGGCATTAACCTCAGCATTCCGGAGGCTGAGACAGGAGATTCAAAGGCTGTAGGTCACCTGGCCAGCAAAATGGACCAGTGGGTAAAGGTGCTTACGGCCGGCCTGAAGACGTGAGGTTGGTCATGGATCCCACAAGATAGAAGGAGAGAACAGATTCTTACATGTCTTCCGACCTCCACAAGTGCATTGTATCACGTGTGAGGATGCACCCCCCCCCCCAAGCTGAGGGCTAGGAGCTGGGGAGACGGCTCAGTAGGTGAAGAGCTTGTTGCATAAGCATGAGGACCTGAAATTGATCTCCAGAGCCTGGGGAGGTAGACGCAATTGGATCCTTGGTGCTCACTGGCCAGTCAGCTAGTCCAGTCAATGAGCGCCCTCTCTCTAGGTGGAGAGAGGCTGAGGAAGATTTTTGAGTCTGCCCTCTGGTCTCCACATGCATGTGCATACATGTGCATATACACCATTTTACACACACACACACACAGAGAAACTGAAAGTCAGCAGAGGCTGCAGAGTGACTTTGTAATTCCTTCCAAAATCATCCCATGTTTTCAAGTTCCTTTATCTCCCCCAAACGCCAATGTTGAGACTTTCTTCTCTAAGTTTGCAGACACAGTGAGACGCTCACTACCTTTTCAGATGGGCTATCCTTCTGCAAAATCTTTGACTCGGTTTAAGCTTACCTTTGGGTGTGCCGAAGTACATCCTGGTAATAGCCACCTTTAGACACGAGCATCTAATCCTCCCCCCCCCCCC